>NC_034184.2:27874422-28174422 GCF_002021735.2 Oncorhynchus kisutch
CTTCTTTCTCTCTCTTTCGCTCTCTTTCTCCTTCCTTTCTCTCTCTCCCTCTCCCCCCTCTCTCTTCGCTCTCTCTTCTTTCTCTCTCTCTCTCTCTCTGACCTCTCTCTCCTCTCTCTCTGCCTCTCTCTCTCTCCCTCTTTCTCTCTCCGTTGTCACAATGTTTGTTAACATCACTACTGCTCCTTGTCTCTAGTTACTGTTAGGCCGTTTGGTGGGTAGCTTTTGATCCACCAAATTACTATCAAGTTAACTAGCCAAAGCAGCAGCTACTCTTCCTGGGTTCCAGCAAAATTAAGGCAGTTCATACAATTTTAAAAACATTACAATACAATCACAGATTTCACAACACACTGTGTGCCCTCAGGACTCTACTCCACCACTACCACATATCTACAGTACTAAATCCATGTGTATGCATGGTGCGTGTGCGTGTGCGTGTGCGTGTGTGTGTGTGTGTGTGTGTGTGTGTGTGTGTGTGTGTGTGCGTGTGTCTGTGCCAATGTTTGTGTTATCATGCCTGTGAGGATGCCGACACCTCTCCCTCTGCTATCATGTCCCTCCAGATTGGAAAAACACAGAAAGGCGCTAATGGAAAGAGTGAGTAGCTTTCTTCGGACTGGGCTTTTCTCTTTCATTTTGTTTTTCCCAGTGTAAATTTAGACACATTATTCTCTGTGGCAACTACAGTATGAACCCGTCTCACCCTGGAGATGTAGGCTCTTTGACTCACATCAACCAGCAATAATGTCATTATCCCACTCATCTAGCCCTATCCCCTACCCTCCCTCTCCATCTCCCTTCCCTCTCCCTTTCTCTCTCACTCATCTAGCCCTATCCCCTACCTCCCTCTCCATCTCTCATCTCCCTTCCCTCTCCCTTTCACTCTCACTCATCTAGCCCTATCCCCCTATCCCCTACCCCCCTCTCCATCTCCCTTCCCTCTCCCTTTCTCTCACTCATCTAGCCCTATCCCCTACCTCCCTCTCCATCTCCCTTCCCTCTCCATCTCCCTTCCCTCTCCCTTTCTCTCTCACTCATCTAGCCCTATCCCCTACCTCCCTCTCCATCTCCCTTCCCTCTTCCTTTCTCTCTCTCTCATCTAGCCCTATCCCCTACCTCCCTCTCCATCTCCCTTCCCTCTCCCTTTCTCTCTCACTCATCTAGCCCTATCCCCTACCTCCCTCTCCATCTCCCTTCCCTCTCCCTTTCTCTCACTCATCTCTCCATCTCAATCATTTCTCTCTGATAGTCCACAGCTGCTTCCACAATCACCCATCTCCACATTACAAAAGACCAACCTCCCTCTCAGGTCATGACACCGCTCTGTTCTCAAGGCCTACCTCTGTTGGTGAACAGACAGACAACCAGACACACACACACACTCTATCTCTCTCTCTCTCTCTCTCTCTCTCTCTCTCTCTCTCTCTCTCTCTCATATGAGCTCTATTGTCAGACTGAGCTAAATCCTCTCTTTCAGACACTCACCTCAGCTGCCCTGCAAAGACAATACCTCTAACTGTGTGTGTGTGTGTGTGTGTGTGTGTGTGTGTGTGTGTGTGTGTGTGTGTGTGTGTGTGTGTGTGTGTGTGTGTGTGTACCTCCTCTGCTAGGATGCACTGAAGAACACATTTCAGCTAGGATGAAAATAATACATGCTTTTAAATAGGGCTCAATCTCCTCAGCTAGAACAAGCCAGAGCACAGAGCCATTCACCTCCTGAGCTGTGGAGAGAGAAGGAGCTAAAGAGAAGGGTGGTGTGAGAGAGATAGGGAGAGAATGAGAGAAGTAGAGGGAGAAAAACAGGAGAGGGAGGGAGGAAGAAATGGAGGAAGAGAAGAGCGTGAGAGAGAAGGAGCTAAAGAGAAGGGTGGTGTGAGAGAGAGGGAGAGAACGAGAGAAGTAGAGGGAGAAAAACAGAGAGGGAGAGAGGAAGAAATGGAGGAAGAGAAGAGCGTGAGAGAGAAGGAGAAGGACAGAGAGGAAGAGGCCTAGTTTAATACCCCTCATTGTGCTCTTCAAGGCTGGGTAGTGTGCAGACAGAGCGAGAGAATAGAATGAACCGTTTTTAACCTCTGTGAAAGAAGAGAGAAAGTGAATGTCAGCACACAGAAATCTCCGCTGCTCGAGCCTAAGCCCAGTACCCCAGTAATTTAAGATTGACGGAGGTCTCTTTTAGATAATAGCCTGTAAGGACCCTCACCCCCTACCAGCAACACCCACTCAGGCCCTGATGCATTGTGGGTATAGAACCTATACCCTGCTCAACAATGCATCAAAGTCTGCTAGTAATGCCCTCACACTCACCCACCTAATCCTCTCCTCTAGTCGTACCTTCCTCTCTCCATCTCTCTCCTGACCCTTGTCTTTTCATCCTTCTCTCCTCCTAAAAAAGCCCAATTTCGACGTAATGATGACGATGGTTCCAGCTACATTTATTATGAAGTGATATATTTCTAACAGACAGTTTTTCTCTCGTTTGTCCGACAGCACCTACAGAACCCGGCTAACTTCCACACAGCAGCAACAGAGCTGCTGGACTGGTGCGGAGATCCCCGAGCCTTTCAGAGACCCTTTGAACAAAGCCTCATGGGATGCCTAACGGTAAGAAGACCCGCGCTGACCGTCTCAGCCAATCACAAGTCTCCATTATGGCTACGAACCAATCACACCCCTCTGTTGGTTGTGTCAGCCAATCACAGCTCTCCATTAGGGCTACGAACCAATTACAGCCCTCTATTGTGTCCACAAATCACAGCCCTCTGTTATGGTTATGGGCCAATCACATCCCCCCCGTTCCCGTGTCAACCGATCACAAGCCTCAGTTATGGTTACTGTTAGCGACGTGAAGCAGCTGCTCAGGCCTTCAGGGGCCTGTGACCGAGGTTAAAGCCCCAGTCACGCTTCACTGTCTGTGCGCACGCACACACACACACACACACACACACACACACACACACACTGTGGGATTATTTAAGATAATCTTTGAAGTGGCAGAGTTTCAGATGTTTTCGGAAGATAGGCTGGGACTCTGCTCTCCTAGCTTCAGGGGGAAGCTGGTTCCACCATTGGGGTGCCAGGACAGAGAAGAGCTTGGACTGGGCTGAGCGGGAGCTGCCCTCCAGTAGGGGTGGGAGGGCCAAGAGACCAGAGGTGGCAGAATGGAGTGCTTGGGTTGGGGTGTCCCTCTTGCTGCTCCGTAGGCAAGTTCCATGGTCTTTTAGTGGATGCGAGCTTCGGCTGGAAGCCAGTGGAGTGTGGAGGAGGGGGGTGACATGGGAGAACTTGGGAATGTTGAACACTAAGCGGTCTGCAGGGTTCTGGATGAGTTGCAGGGGTTTGATGGCACAAACCATCAGCGAACTACAGTAGTCCAGACGGGAGATGAAAAGTTTTAAAATGTTAATGTCACGTGCACTATTACAGTGAAATGCCTTTCTTGCTCTAAACCCAACAATGCAGTCATCAATATCAATGTAATACTAAAAAATAACATAAAGTAGATCAAAAACACGATAAATAAAATAAGAAATAATAAGAACATGAGAAAGTACTGAATGTAAAAGTACTGAAAGTACAAAAATATATATATGCAACATCCAACAATTTCAAAGATTTTATTGAGTTACAGTTCATATACGGAAATCAGTCGATTGAAATAAATTCATTAGGTTCTAATCTATGGATTTCACATGACTGGGAATACAGATATGCATCTGTTGGTCACAGATACTGAACCTTAAAAAAGGTAGGGTTGTGGATCAGAAAACCTTCGAAGAGGTGCAAATATTGTTTTATTATACCTTTATTTAACTAGGCAAGTCAGTTAAAACCTTTATTTAACTAGGCAAGTCAGTTAAAACCTCTTACGGCTAGACTCGACAACATTCCGCTGAAAATATTTTTTTGAAATATGTAACTTTCATATATTAACAAATGCAATACACCAAATGAAAGATAAACTTCTTGTTAATCTACCCATCGTGTCCAATTTCAAAAAGGCTTTACAGCAAAAGCACAACATATGATTATGTTAGGTCAGAGCCTAGTCACAAAAACACACACAGCCATTTTTCCAGCCAAAGAGAGGAGTCACAAAAAGCAGAAATATAGATAAAATTTATCACAAACCTTTGATGATCTTCATCAGATGACACTCATAAGACATCATGTTACACAATACATGTATGTTTTGTTCGATAAAGTGCATATTTATATCCAAAAATCTCAGTTTACATAGGCGCGTTACGTTCAGTAATGTTTTGCTTCCAAAACATCCGGTGGTTTTGCAGAGAGCCACATTAATTTACAGAAATACTCATAATAAACATTGATAAAAGATAAAACTGTTATTCACAGAATTAAATATATACTTCTCCTTAATGCAACCGCCGTGTCAGATTTAAAAAAACTTTACGGAAAAAGCAAACCATGAAATAATCGGAGTATGGTGCTCAGACAACAACAAATCAAGCCAAACAGTTATCTGCCATGTTGGAGTCAACAGAAGTCAGAAATAGCATTATAAATATTCACTTACCTAGGAATCCCAGTTCCACAATAAATGTTTGATTTGTTTGATAAAATCCATCTTTATGTCCAAATACCTCATTTTTGTTAGCGTGTTTAGTAATCCAAATTCATGACGCGCGATTACTAGGAGCAGACAACCGGAGAATTCCTTTGTCTTCAGAAATGCAATGGAACTCAAGCTAACTCTCACGTGAACGCGCGTCACGAGCTCATGCCACTCTGCCAGACCACTGACTCAAAGAGCCCTCATTCCCCTCTCCTTCACAGTAGAAGCATCAAACAAGGTTCTAAAGACTGTTGACATCTAGTGGAAGCCTTAGGAAGTGCAATTAATGACCCCATAGACACTGTGTATTTGATAGGCTAAGAATTGAAAAACTGCAAACCTCAGATTTCCCACTTCCTGGTTGGATTTTTCTCAGGTTATCGCCTGCCATATGAGTTCTGTTATACTCACAGACATCATTCAAACGGTTTTAGACACTTCAGAGTGTTTTCTATCCAAATCTACTAATAATATGCATATATATAAGCAACTGGGACAGAGTAGCAGGCAGTTTACTCTGGGCACGCTTTTCATCCAAACGGGAAAATGCTGCCCCCTATCCCAAACAGGTTAAGAACAAATTCTTATTTTCAATGATGGCCTAGGAACAGTGGGTTAACTGCCTTGTTCAGGGGCAGAACGAGAGATTTTTACCTTGTTGGCTTGGGGATTCAATCTTGCAACCTTTCGGTTTCTAGTCCAATGCGCTAACCACTAGGCTACCTGCAGCCCCAAATATGATGAGAACTACATTGATTTGAGGTTCACTTATATTGGGAGTAGTGCCTTTCCTCAGCCACAGTGTCTTATATGTGCAAAAGTACTATCTCACAACTCGATGAAACCTTTTAGAAACAAAACATGCCAATTTGAAAAATAAGCTGCAGGAGTTTTTTGAGTGAGAATTAAGACGACTTTCAAGTAGTAAGACATGTATAAAAGCAACAGATACCATTAATAAGAATGGGCTAGAAGCGTATTATATGGTGCGTTACCGAGTGGCTAGGACAGGCAAGCCCCATACTATTGTGGAGGACTTGCTCCCGACGCCACTTGGGTACACTGCAGCATCCAACGAGAGGCTCTTGCTGCCAAAGGAATGCCTGACAGCTTGAAAGAGGTTTTGGACACTACAGTGAAAATGGTTAACTTTGTTAAAGTAAGGCCCCTGAACTCTTGTGTATTTTCTGCAATATGCAATGATATGGGCAGCGACCATGTAACGCTTTTACAACATACAGAAGTGCGCTGGTTATTAAGGGGCAGCGACCATGTAAAGCTTTTACAACATAAAGAAGTGCGCTGGTTATTAAGGGGCAAAGTATTGACACGTTGTTTTGAATTGAGAGACAAGCTTAAAGTTTTTTTTACTGACGCTCATTTTCACTTGTCTGACCGCTTGCATGATGACGAGTTTCTCACACGACTGGCCTATCTGGGTGATGTTTTTTCTCACCTAAATGATCTGAATCTAGGATTACAGGGACTCTCCTCAACTATATTCAATGTGCGGGACAAAACTGAGGCTATGATTAAGAAGTTGGAACTCTTCTCTCTCTGCATTAACAAGGACAACACACAGGTCTTTCCATCATGGTATGATTTTTTTGTGTGCAAATGAACTCAAGCTGACAGACAATGTCAAATGTGATATAGCGAAGCACCTGAGTGAGTTGGGTGCGCAATTACGCAGGTGCTTTCTCGAAACGGATGACATAAACAACTGAATTTGTTATCCCTTTCCTGCCCTGCCTCCAGTTCACTTACCGATATCTGAACAAGAGAGCCTCATCGAAATTGCAACAAGCGATTCTGTGAAAATTGAATTTAATCAGAAGCCACTGCCAGATTTCTGGATTGGGCTGCAGTCAGAGTATCCTGCCTTGGCAAATCGCGTTGTGAAGACACTGATGCCCTTGCAACCACGTACCTATGTGAGAGTGGATTCTCAGCCCTCACTAGCATGAAACTAAGTACAGGCACAGACTGTGTGGAAAATGATAAGGAGACTCTCTAATACAACCCAACATTGCAGAGTTATGTGCATCCTTTCAAGCACACCCTTCTCATTAACCTGTGGGGAGTTATTCACACCCTTCTCATTAACCTATGGGGAGTTATTCACACCCTTCTCATTAACCTGTGGTGAGTTATAAACCATTTTCAATGAACAAATAAAGTTTTATATGTAAGATGGCTAAATAAAGAGCAAAATGATTGATTATTATTATATTATTATTTGTGCCCTGGTCCCATAAGAGCTCTTTGTCACTTCCCACGGGCCGAATTGTGACAAAAACTCACATTCTTATGTGTCACGTGTGCTCTCTCTCCGGCCTCTAGGTCACCAGGCTGTTCGTTAGGGCGCACACCTGTCACCAGTGTTAGGCACATAATGACACTCACCTAGACTCCATCACCTCCTTGATTACCTGCCCTCTGTTCCTGTTTCATGTCGGCGCGCTGTTCGTGTTTCTTGTTTATTCATTAATTAAATGTTTTCACTCCCTAAACTTGCTTCCTGACTCTCAGCGCACTCGTTATGTTATGTTTAATAAATGAATTGTATAGGGTGTGTGTGTCAGGCTTACAATGATGACAAAAAACAACATTTGAGAGTGCCATGGCCGTGGTGCTAAAGAGGGGACGCAACTGGAGGCTGAATTTCTGAAGGGGTACGGGACTATAAAAAGTTTGGGAACCAACGCTCTAAAACAACGTTGGAGGTGGCTTATGCTAGAGAAATTAACATTCAATTATCTGGCAACAGCTCTGTTGGACATTCCTGCAGTCAGCAAACCAATTGCGCGCTCCCTCAAAACTTGAGACATCTGTGGCATTGTGTTGTGTGACAAAACTGCACATTTTAGAGTGGCCTTTATTGTCCACAGCACAAGATGCACCTGTGTAATGATCCTGCTGTTTAATCAGCTTCTTGATATGCCACACCTGTCAGATGGATGGATTATTTTGACAAAGGAGAAATGCCCACTAACAGGGATGTAAACAAATTTGTGATTTTGTTTTTGAAAGAAATACGTTTTTTGTGCTTATGGAACATTTCTGGGGTCTTTTATTTCAGCTCATGAATCATGGGACCAACACTTTACATGTTGTGTTAATATTTTTGTTCAGTTTATATCCAGGGTCAGTTCCAATACCATATTTCCAATGTGCAGGGAAAGTGGAGCGATAGTAGAGCATGAACCTGCAGGAGCGAGTCACTGTTTTGATGTTTGCAGAGAACGACAGGCTGTTTGCCAGGGTCTCGCCAAGGTTCTTTGCACTCTGGTAGGATGCAGGCCACACTGTGACGGAGAAGTCTTAGAGCGTGCAGGTCTTTCCGGGGAGGAAGAGCACAAATTGAGAGAGACGTTTTTTTTTTTACAGAATTTCTGAATGTTGTCTTAAACTGAAGGGATAGCATCTGTAGGCCTAGTGTGTAGCGTGTGTAGTGTAAATGGACAAACGCGTCATTCTGGAAGTCACTTTTAAAGCTTCTTAAAGCTGGGTCAAGTACAAGTGTTGGTTTAGGATTACTTTTTTTTGCTCTAGTTTCCACTGTTTAAAAAAAATAATGAATCTAAACATTACTCAGTCTATAGGTTGAGTAGATGATCAAGGTGAGCAAATCTGTGCCGAGCTTTGCTCAGATCGAGCCTTCTGAACACATCTTAGGACAGTGTTTCTTCTAGGACAGCGGTGATGCGGAAGCTGTAGTCTCTCTACAGACGGGTTGCTCCCGGCAGTGTAGTACCAATGCTCCAGCTTAACCGTATGTAGAAGTTCCAGCAGTTGAGACAGAGGGGACGAGTCGGAAATGGGAAGCATGTCACCCGGTAACATCACTGGCGTATCCGCTTGTTGCCCCTCGCTACACATCAGCACAATTCCTGCCCGCATTTCAAGCCCCGACAACCCAAACTCGTAATTTGTTGGGAGTTGTCTGTCTCCCCAGATTTTTTTCTCCCTTTCGAAATGTCAGAGAGAAGCCGACATCCGCCCCATAACTTGTGCTGTTGCCTAACTTACAATGCTCCAAGGTCTGGTATATCCAAGACTACGGAAGCAGTCGGACAACTACATCTGTGAGTTTACTGAATCATCTGATGACTGTAGTTTTTAACAGATGCTCAAACAATGTTCCTGCTGATCTTTTAATTTCCCGTCTGTGTGCTACAATAGATTCAACAAGACTTTTTACATCATGGTTCACCTCATAAACCTGTTCCAGCATAATCTCATTCTGGGAACCCAGAGCCAAATATCACATTATTCGATAACAGAACATCACGGTTAGGAGGTTAGTGGGACACAAGCATTTCCTAGTTTAGCAGGCATAAGATTATAACTGTTTGCTAAGGAGAGTCGAGGTACTTTCTATCGTGCTTTCATGATAAATGGCAGACATGGAACAAACATATTGGAGTGAAAAGTAGTTCACTATATAGGGAATAGGGTGCCATTTTGGGATGTACCTTACCTGTCCCACTGCTCTCTCTTAGATCTGAAATATTCAAAAGCTCAAATAGTAACTGTTTTGATTGGCTTCAACACAAATACCCCGGAATATGTTGCACATAGTTACTTACTGTGTTGATAATTCTGTGGTTGCTCACTGAGTAGTGTTCTGGTTACTTATCGATTGTTCTCTCTCTTTCTCTCTCCCGTCTCCCTTCTATATCTTACCCTCTCTCTTTACCCCCCCCATCTCTCTATCGCCCTCTTTCTTCCCCTCTTCATCTGTGTCTCTTGCTCTCCCTCCCTCTCCCCCTTCTATCCCTCCCTCTAGGTGGTGAGTCGTGTGGCAGCCCAACAAGGCTTTGACCTGGACCTAGGCTACAGGCTGCTGGCTGTGTGTGCTGCTAACAGAGACAAGTTCACACCCAAGTCTGCAGGTAAGAGACACGGCAACATTACTGACTAAATACCAGGGAAATATCAGGGTCATGTTCATTAGGGCAACGTTTTTGCAACGTTTCTTATTGGACAGATGCAGGTCATCCCGTCCTGTTGCAATTTGTTTTCTTCTGTTTGGTGCCAAATGTACCCAGGTGAAACAGGACTGTAAAATAAAGTGTTACCCGCGCCATGATGAAGTGCAGGCTAGGAAGTCACTGTATGTGACACAGCTAGTGTTGAACACCCCAGGCCCAACGTTTCAATCTTTTAGGAGGCCTTTTGTGTGAATTGTTCTCAGTCTGAGTTCATAAGGTAGGTTATTTACTGCATTTACTATAAAGTTGAAGTTGGAAGTTTACATACACCTTAGCCAAATACATTTAAACTCATTTTTTCACAATTCCCAACAGTTAATCCTTGTAAAAATTCCCTGTTTTAGGTCAGTTAGGATCACCACTTTATTTTAAGAATGTGAAATGTCAGAATAATAGTGGAGAGAATGATTTATTTCAGCTTTTACTTCTTTCATCACATTCCCAGTGGGTCAGAAATGTACATACACTCAATTAGTATTTGGTAGCATTGCCTTTAAATTGTTTGACTTGGGTCAAATATTTTGGGTAGCCTTCCACAAGCTTCCCACAATAAGTTGGGTGAAGTTTGGCCCATTCTTCCTGACAGAGCTGGTGTAACTGAGTCAGGTTTGAAGGTCTCCTTGCTTGCACACGCTTTTTCAGTTCTGCCCACACATTTTCTATTGGATTGAGGTCAGGGCTTTGTGATGTCCACTCCAATACATTGACTTTGTTGTCCTTAAAGCCATTTTGCCACAACTTTGGAAGTATGCTTGGGGCCATTGTCCATTTGGAAGACCCATTTGTGACCAAGCTTTAACTTCCTGACTGATGTCTTGAGATGTTGCTTCAATATATCCACATAATTTTCCTGCCTCGTGATGTCATCAATTTTGTGAAGTGCACCAGTCCCTCCTGCAGCAAAGCACCCCCATGCTGCCACCGCCGTGCTTCACTGTTGGGATGGTGTTCTTCGGCTTGCAAGCCTCCCCCTTTTCCTCCAAACTTAACAATGGTCATTATGGCCAAACGGTTCTATTTTTGTTTCATCAGACCAGAGGACATTTCTCCAAAAAGTACGATCTTGTCCCCATGTGCAGTTGCAAACTGTAGTCTGGCTTTTTTATGGCGGTTTTGGAGCAGTGTCTTCTTCCTTGCTGAGCGGCCTTTCAGGTTATGTCGATATAGGACTGGTTTTACTGTGGATATAGATACTTTTGTACCTGTTTCCTCCAGCATCTTCACAAGGTCCTTTGCTGTTATTCTGGGATTGATTTGCACTTATCGCACCAAAGTACGTTAATCTTTGTCAAGCAAAGAGGCACTGAGTTTGAAGGTTGGCCTTGAAATACATCCACAGGTACACCTCCAATTGACTGAAATGATGTCAATTAGCCTATCAGAAGCTTCTAAAGCTATGACATAATTTTCTGGAATTTTCCAAGCTGTTTAAAGGCACAGTCAACTTAGTGTATGTAAAATTCTGACCCACTGGAATTGTGATGCAGTGAATTATAAGTGAAATAATCTGCAAACAATTGTTGGCAAAATGACTTGTGTCACAAAGTAGATGTCCTAACTGACTTGCCAAAACAATAGTTTTTTAGTTTGTTAACAAGAACATTTGTGGAGTTGTTGAGAAACAAGTTTTAATGACTCCAACTTAAGTGTATGTAAACTTCCAACTTCAACTGTGTCTATAAGGTTGTCTGATCACATCCTGGTCACAGAAATGGGATGCAAGTTTTAACCAGAGCTCTGTGGGCCCTTGTAAAAAGAGTTGCACTTTGTAGGGAATAAGGTGCTATTTGGAACATAATGGTCATATTTTAGGGCTTCTGTGGTTTTGTTCATTTCTGCCTTCTTTAAACTGCTTGTACAGTATCTCAGACATGACGTATGGCCAGAGTACATTATAACAGAGAGTATTTATAGTAGCTATTAATCTTTAATGTGCCATTGAGAAGAGCTGTCCGGATGGCCGGCAGCCTCACAGAAAACAGTCAACTCGACAGTCTCTACACACACACACACACACACACACACACGCAAACACAAATGTACCCACACGCACACGCACACACAACACACACACTACAGTAATGCTGTCCTCAGACACTTTGCCTTTCAAATCCAATTCCTCCAAACCACACCCCATTCTTCCTCATAGTGTCCATTTGTCGGAGTGAAATCTGGATAGGCAGGGACGAGGGAGAGAGAGATGGATGGATGGGTGGAGGGGTAGAGAAAGCCTGACAAAGCCATAACCGGTCAGAATAAATATAAGGGGATGGTTGAAAGAACTTTGAGTAACCATGAATTTGATTGGCTTGTTTTTTGTGGTAAATATTTGGGATTTCGGCATTATGTGCTAGCATGTACAGTTGAAGTCAGAAGTTTACATACACTTAGGTTGGAGTCATTAAAACTAGTTTTTCAACCACTCCACAAATGTCTTTTTAACAAACTATAGTGATGGCAAGTCAGTTAGGACATCTACTTTGTGCATGACACAAGTACATTTTTTTCAACAATTGATTACAGATTATTTCACTTATAATTCACTGTATCACAATTCCAGTTGGTCAGAAGTTTACAAACACTAAGTTGACTGTGCCTTTAAACAGCTTGGACAATTCCAGAAAACGATGTCATGGCCTTAGAAGCTTCTGATAGGCTAATTGACATAATTTGAGTCAATTGTAGGTGTACCTGTGGATGTATTTCAAGGCCTACATTCAAACTCAGTGCCTCTTTGCTTGACATCATGGGAAAATCAAAAGAAATCAGCCATGACCTCAGAAAAACAAGTGTAGACCTCCACAAGTCTGGTTCATCCTTGGGAGCAATTTCCAAATGCCTGAAGTTACCAGGTTCATCTGTACAAACAATAGTATGTAAGTATAAACACCATGGGACCACGCAGCCGTCATACCGCTCAGGAAGGAGACACGTTCTGTCTCCTAGAGATTAACGTACTTTGGTGCGAAAAGTGCAAATCTATCCCAGAATAACAGCAAAGGACCTTGTGAAGATGCTGGAGGAAACAGGTGCAAAAGTATCTATATCCACAAACGAGTCCTATATCGACATAACCTGAAAGGCCGCTCAGCAAGGAAGAAGCCACTGCTCCAAAACATAAAAAAGCCAAATTACGGTTTGCAACTGCACATGGGGACAAAGATCATACTTTTTTGAAGAAAACTGTTTGGCCACAATGACCATCGTTATGTTTGGAGGGAAAAGGGGGAGGCTTGCAAGCCACCATCCCACCCGTGAAGCACGGGGGTGGCAGCATCATGTTGTGGGGGTACTTTGCTACAGGAGGGACTGGTGCACTTTATAAAATAGATGGCGTCATGAGGAGGGGAAATTATGTGGATATATTGAAGCAACATCTCGAGATATCAGTCAGGAAGTTAAAGCTTTGTCGCAAATGGGTCTTCCAAATGGAAAATGACCCCAAGCATACTTCCAAAATTGTGGCAAAATGGCTTAAGGACGACAAAGTCAAGGTATTGGAGTGGCCATCACAAAGCCCTGACCTCAACCCTATAGAAAATATGTGGGCGGAACTGAAAAAGCGTGTGCGAGCAAGGAGGCCTACAAACCTGACTCACTTACACCAGCTCTGTCAGGAGGAATGGGCCAAAATTCACCCAACTTATTGTGGGAAGCTTGTGGAAGGCTACTCTAAACGTTTGACCCAAGTTAAACAATTTAAAGGCAATGCTACCAAATACTAGTTGAGTGTATGTAAACTTATAACCCACTGGGAATGTGATGAAAGAAATAACAGCCGAACATTTCACTGACATTCGCTGACATTTCACATTCTTAAAATAAAGTGGTGATCCAAACTGACCTAAGACAGGGAATTTTTACTTTGATTAAATGTCAGGAATTGTGAAAAACTGAGTCTAAATGTATCTATATGTGTACACACGATAGAATTACATTTCTCCATTTCATCTCTCATGCCTCAGTGGTCATCCGTAGAGAGCATTTTCAAAATCAACTGTTTCTATTATTTCTTCTCTTGAAATAGTATAATTCCTTAGTGGATGATCCACCTATTAGAAGAACCCAAGCACACAGACAGACAGGCAGACGTTAGTTTATATGCCTAGGTCTATTCCCTTCACCTGTTTCTGTACTGATGGTATAATGTGACTGTCGTCCAGGGCTCAAGCTGAACTGTGTGGTCTGTCTGACAGTTCAAATCATCTCCAGGCCTTGTGATGGCTCTGGGATCTTGTGTAAAGAATCCAGCCTGGACCTGTGCCTGATGCATCCCAAATGGCCCCCTATGCGCTATGGGCCCTGGTCAAAAGTGCTACAGTGAATAAGGCTCCATTTTGGACACAAACTAAAATGTGGGTTGAGGGGAATAGGTGGTGGGCTGAAGCCTTAAAACACGAAGTTGATCGATCCCCATCGAGGGAGGAGCAGATTTTTTTGTACATGACAATAAACCATTCTTATGACTATAAGATTTGTTGGCACCTTCATTTCTTGCACATTTTTTCTCCTAAAAAATATATTTCAACACATGGCCGCTCAGACAAATTTGCTAAACAACTAAACTTGGAACCAATCAGAACTCCCATACATACCGACCAATGTATGGCTTCTATCTACAATGTAAACACAGCTTCATGTAAAAACACGAGCTGCTGTCTGATGAAGAAGAACCAATATAGCTAGCTAGCTCCCCAAATGAAATAAGATAAATATCTGTTTTGAGGGCACTTGAAATATGCAGCATCCAATATGAATTGTCTTGATCATATGAAGAGGTAACTCCATTGATCATTTAGGCAATTTATTGAAAGCTAGCCAATGTTACAGTTTGACTAGCTTAGCCAGCTACTGTTAATGTCATTTTGTGTTTCATTAGCTAGCTATCGCTTTTTCAGAGAGTTCAATTGTTGAATCGTGTTTTGGCCTGATTATATTTCTCATTTCAATGATCTAGCTGCAGGCTTAAAATACACATTCAATCAGACACTTTGTAAAGAAACCCAAATCAGAGCATGTAGATAGAAAGATGTGTGCCTGTCATGTATGTTAGAATGGAGGTTTAGAAATGACAGTTGCATATCGATATTAGCCATATGGCATAGCCTACACGGACAGTGCCTTCAGAATGTATTCATACCCCTTGATTTATTCCACATTTTGTTGTGTTACAGCCTCAAAATGGATGAAATAGTTTTTTTTGTAACACTTTACATGACACTTAGTGTCATAACACTTTATGATATGGTCATAACCATGTCATAATATGTCATAACAGCTGACATAACGTGTTATAATATGGTCATAACACTGTCATTACCCATATATTTACACCTGATGTGACATATATTGCATTATTTTATGTCTGGTTATGACACCTACATTTCCCTGCCAAGAAGTTTCCTTTCATTCTAAAGCTTGTTTTATTGTTTTATGAAGTCATGTTGACCACCTGACCACCTGTGTCACTTTACTTGGACTAAGGAAATTCACTTTATGACACTGTCAAGAAGCATTATGACCACCTGTGTCACTTTACTTGGACTAAGGAAATTCACTTTATGACACTGTCAAGAAGCATTATGACCACCTGTGTCACTTTACTTGGACTAAGGAAATTCACTTTATGACACTGTCAAGAAGCATTATGACCACCTGTGTCACTTTACTTGGACTAAGGAAATTCACTTTATGACACTGTCAAGAAGCATTATGACCACCTGTGTCACTTTACTTGGACTAAGGAAATTCACTTTATGACACTGTCAAGAAGCATTATGACCACCTGTGTCACTTTACTTGGACTAAGGAAATTCACTTTATGACACTGTCAAGAAGCATTATGACCACCTGTGTCACTTTACTTGGACTAAGGAAATTCACTTTATGACACTGTCAAGAAGCATTATGACCACCTGTGTCACTTTACTTGGACTAAGGAAATTCACTTTATGACACTGTCAAGAAGCATTATGACCACCAGTGTCACTTTACTTGGACTAAGGAAATTCACTTTATGACACTGTCAAGAAGCATTATGACCACCTGTGTCACTTTACTTGGACTAAGGAAATTCACTTTATGACACTGTCAAGAAGCATTATGACCACCAGTGTCACTTTACTTGGACTAAGGAAATTCACTTTATGACACTGTCAAGAAGCATTATGACCACCAGTGTCACTTTACTTGGACTAAGGAAATTCACTTTATGACACTGTCAAGAAGCATTATGACCACCTGTGTCACTTTACTTGGACTAAGGAAATTCACTTTATGACACTGTCAAGAAGCATTATGACCACCTGTGTCACTTTACTTGGACTAAGGAAATTCACTTTATGACACTGTCAAGAAGCATTATGACCACCTGTGTCACTTTACTTGGACTAAGGAAATTCACTTTATGACACTGTCAAGAAGCATTATGACCACCAGTGTCACTTTACTTGGACTAAGGAAATTCACTTTATGACACTGTCAAGAAGCATTATGACCACCTGTGTCACTTTACTTGGACTAAGGAAATTCACTTTATGACACTGTCAAGAAGCATTATGACCACCAGTGTCACTTTACTTGGACTAAGGAAATTCACTTTATGACACTGTCAAGAAGCATTATGACCACCTGTGTCACTTTACTTGGACTAAGGAAATTCACTTTATGACACTGTCAAGAAGCATTATGACCACCTGTGTCACTTTACTTGGACTAAGGAAATTCACTTTATGACACTGTCAAGAAGCATTATGACCATCAGAGTCATATAAACAAGATAGGTCCTATCACGTACTTGCCCTTATATCAGTCAAAAAGAGGGTGTCTTGTCCTGCTCCTGAAATCTGCTCCTGCATTCATCCCAGTCATCAGAAACAGGGGGCATTGGGGTATGTGCATGTCTGACATCAGTGTGTGTGCAATTACAATGTTAATTCAACATGGTCAATTTCAGAAAATGTTATAAAACATAAAAATAGCGTTGACAAGTAGTCTGTGTAAGGGTGTGTGTGCTGGGGGCAGGGAAGTCAGGCGCAGGAGATCGAACTTGGTATAAATGGAGCAGTTTAATATGTGCTCAAAAACCCAAATATACAAAATAAAACAAGTTGGTATAAAACCCGTCGCACACCAGAACATAACTTGCACAATGCTTACAAACAATCAACGACAAGGACAATGAGGGGGAACAGAGGGTTAAATACACAACATGTAATGAATGGGATTGAAACCAGGTGTGATACAAGACAAGACAAGACAAAACCAAAGGAAAATGAAAAGAGGATCAGCGATGGCTAGAAGGTCGGCGACTTCGACCGCCGAATGCCGCCCGAACAAGAAGAGGGACAAACTTCGGCGGAGGTCGTGACACTATGGTGTAATAGAATGTTTTGCCTTGTGTGGAAGGGTTTTGTGGATTTTAACACTCTTATGTAGGTGTCATAACCAGCCATAAAATAACTACCATGGTAGGTTTTGTGAGTTTTGACACTTATGGAGGTGTCATAACCAGCCATAAAATAACCATAAAATAACGCAATACATAACACATCAAGTTATGACCATATTATGACAGGTTATGACAAGTTATGTCAGCTGTTATGACTTATTGTGACATGGTTATGACCTTGTCTTAACATTTTACTACGCTAGGTATCAAGTAAAGTATAAAAAAAAGAAATCCACCCATCTACACACAGTACCCCATTATGACAAAGTGAAACCTTGGTTCTCTCCAGACCTGACTGCCCTTGACCAACACAAAAACATCCTGTGGCAATCTGCATTAGCATCAAGTAGCCCATGTGATATGCAACTTTTCAAGGAAGTTAGGAACCAATATACACAGGCAGTTAGGAAAGCAAAGGCTAGCTTTTTCAAACAGA
Source organism: Oncorhynchus kisutch (assembly GCF_002021735.2). Classification (NCBI taxonomy): domain Eukaryota; kingdom Metazoa; phylum Chordata; class Actinopteri; order Salmoniformes; family Salmonidae; genus Oncorhynchus; species Oncorhynchus kisutch. The sequence goes on from NC_034184.2 coordinate 27,891,885, forward strand.
AATTTGCATCCTGTAGCACAAACTCAAAAAGGTTCTGGGACACTGTAAAGTCCATGGAGAATAAGAGCACCTCCTCCCAGCTGCCCACTGCACTGAGGCTAGGAAACAGTGTCACCACTGATAAATCCACTATAATTGAGAATTTCAATAAGCATTTTTCTACGGCTGGCCATGCTTTCCCCCTGGCTACCCCTACCCTGATCAACAGCCCTGCACCCCCCACAGCAACTCGCCCAAGCCTCCCCATTTCTCCTTCACCCAAATCCAGATAGCTGGTGTTCTGAAAGAGCTGCAAAATCTGGACCCCTACAAATCAGCAGGGCTAGACAATCTGGACCCTCTCTTTCTAAAATTATCTGCCGAAATTGTTGCAACCCCTATTACTAGCCTGTTCAACCTCTCTTTCGTATCGTCTGAGATTCCCAAAGATTGGAAAGCAGCCGTGGTCATCCCCCTCTTCAAAGGGGGAGACACTCTAGACCCAAACTGTTACAGACCTATATCTATCCTACCCTGCCTTTCTAAGGTCTTCGAAAGCCAAGTTAACAAACAGTTCACCGACAATTTCGAATCCCACCGTACCTTCTCCTCTATGCAGTCTGGTTTCCGAGCTGGTCATGGGTACACCTCAGCCATGCTCAAGGTCCTAAATGATATCACAACCACCATCGATAAGAGACAATACTGTGCAGCCGTATTCATCGACCTGGCCAAGGCTTTCAACTCTGTCAATCACCACATTCTTATCGGCAGACTCAACAGCCTTGGTTTCTCAAATGATTGCCTCGCCTGGTTCACCAACTACTTCTCTGATAGAGTTCATTGTGTCAAATCAGAGGGCCTGCTGTCTGGACCTCGGGCAGTCTCTATGGGGGTGCCACAGAGTTCAATTCTCGGGCCGTCTCTCTTCTCTGTATACATCAATGATGTTGCTCTTGCTGCTGGTGAATATCTGATCCACCTCTACGCAGACGACACCATTCTGTATAATTCTGGCCCTTCTTTGGACACTGTGTTAACTAACCTCCAGACGAGCTTCAATGCCATACAACTCTCCTTCCGTGGCCTCCAACTACTCTTAAATGCCAGTAAAACTAAATGCATGCTCTTCAACCGATCACTGCCCGCACCTGCCCACCCGTCCAGCATCACTACTCTGGACGGTTCTGACGTAGAATATGTGGACAACTAAATACTTATTTTCCACCATAATTTGCAAATAAATTCATTCAAAATCCTACAATGTAATTTTCTGGATTTTTTCCCCCTCATTTTGTCTGTCAAAGTTTAAGTGTACCTATGATGAAAATTACAGGCCTCTCTCCCATTTTTAAGTGGGAGAACATGCACAATTGGTGGCTGACTAAATACTTTTTTGCCCCACTGTATATATATATTTTTTAATGGGAGAACCTGCCAGAGGAACAATAGTTTCTACAGCACTTCACCAATCTGAGATTTATGGATGAGTGGCCAGACGGAAGCCACTCCTGAGAAAAAGGCACTGGACAGAATGCCTGGAGTTTTCAAAAAGGCATGTGAAAGACTCTGAGAGCATAAGACAAAAAATGATGAGGTCTGATAAGGCAAAAATGTAACTATTTGACCTGAATGCAAAACGCTATGCCTGGAGAAAATTTGCCACAGGTCGTCACCTATCTATCACCATCCCTACCGTGAAGCATTGTGGTGGTAGCAACATGCTATGGGGAACATTTTCAGTGGCAGAGACTGGTAAGGATAGAGAGAACAATGAATGGAGCCAAATACAGGCAAATCCTCAATGAGAACCTGCTTCACAGTACAAGCGATCTAAGACTGGGGTCACCACCCGAAGCCTAATTAATAACTTCACCATGCTCAAAGGGATATTCAGCATCGTTGCCCATCTTTGTGAGGTTTTGAAAAACCTCCCTAGTCTTTGTGCTTGAATTTGTTCTTGAAATTCACTACTCGATTGTATGTGTGGGGTACAGAGATGGGGTTGTCATAAAATGTTAACCACTATTATTGACCACGGAATTAGTCCATCTAACTTATTATGTGATTTGTTAAGCACATTTTTACTCCTGAAATGATTTAGACCATAACAAATGGGTTGAATACTTATTGACTCGAGACATTTCAGCTTTTCATTTTTTATTATTTAAAAATCAATTCTACAAACAAAAGTCCACTTTGACATTATGTGTCACGGACATTAGAGCCGTGACACAAAATGTCAATTTCATCCATTTTAAATTCAGGCTGTAACACAATTTTTTGGGGGAAAAGTAAAGGGGTGTGAATACTTTCTGAAGGTAATGTATCTGATCCTGGTAGCTAGCAACAGATCTTCTTGTTGTGACTAGCTAGCTAACTAGCAAGTTAGCTACATTACTAAGGTTCCTGTGCTCTAAGTTAGGAGTCATTTTACAGCTTGCGTTGATGGTATCACATTTCTATCACTCAACAGTTAGATCGCAGCTTGTCGGACGGAGATCTCTTTCGAGTTTTCACCACCAGCTGTCACCACCACCTACCTCAGATACAGATTATGTGATTGGCAGACGTAATCAGCAGAGATAGTTCACGAGTTTTGATTGGTTTATAGTTTAGTACTCGGCAGTGTTTGCCTGTTCAGCTAGCAAACATAAAAGTAAATATTTTGAAAACATTTACAAGAATTTACATTGCCAACAAACGGAAATGTGTTCAGAATAAATAAATATACACAATATGTATTAAAAGAACCAACAACAAAAAAACAGCTCCTCCCTCGACAGAGATCGATTATCTCGAAAACTAAAGCGGCCCACCACCTAGAAGGAAAGCTGTTTATGCACAGAGACTAATGGGAGATGTCCTGAAAGGAATGATACATAAGTAGGGAATGAAGAAAGAGAGGGAGGGATGGGAGGGAGAGGGAGGGAGGAGAGTTAGGGATGGAGATATGATGCTGGGAGTGAGGGAGAGAGAGAGAGAACCGGAGGGGGAGAGAGAGAGACTGGGAGGGATGGGGAGAGGGAGAGAGAGATGGGAGATGTGATGAAGGCAGATGAGCCTCAGACTGTTCTCACTCAGACAGCCAACATCCATCTTACCTCGGTTGCAAGGACATCTGTCTGAGGAACCAGACAAGAGGGCGACGGTCGCAGAACACACACAAATACACACAGACACTCTTAAGGCCTCTATGTGAGGCTGGACTAGATGATGCACCAGCCCATCACCAGCACGGCCTGTATGTGTGTGTGTGTTTTGTGTGTGTGTGCCTGTGTGCACTTGCGTGCAAGTGTGTGTGTGTCTCCGTGCACATAAAGTGCAGCCCCAGCACAATCCCCTGACAGCCAGGCTGGCGACAGAGGGTCCCACATCTGACACCTGAGAGCTCAGAAGGAGAGCAGGAGTCTGAGGTCCACTCTGGCCATCTCTGGGGAGGGGAGGGGCCAGCCTGGTCCTCCAGCTCCGCTCTGTATGCTGATCAATCAAACAGTGACAGGATGGTTATTACAGTGGAGATGTTCAAATGGAACGAGATTGTCTGTACCCTTATAGGCCAAGTATTCATGAAAATGCTAGATATTTCAAATATTACACATGTTAACTTTACCTCTGTAGAGGCTGTATTAGGCCTAATGTAAGCAGCCTGTTTGCCTAGGACTATGTGGCGTGTGTGCATAGTCATATTATTTACTGTGTACGCCTATCTTTGTGTGTTTGTGTGTGTGTGTGTGTGTGTGTGTGTGTGTGTGTATGTGTGTATATGCGTGTGTGTGGTGGTAAGGATGAGCTGTCTGGGGTTTGTGACCTCTCAGAGTGAGAGATTAACCTGCCGCATTAATCTGCGATTAGTCAGAGAAGAGACTGAGATCCTATTGGGCTAGCATTAGTTTACTGTGAGCGTACAGTACACTCCCCTATGTACTTATTTGGACAGTGTAGCTAAATCTTTTAATTTGTCTCTATACTTCAACATTTTGGATGTTTTATGAGGCAACAGTACAGAATGTCACCTTTTATTTTAGTGTATTTTCATACACACCTGTTTCACTGTTTTGGATATGAAATAACTTTATGTATCTATTCCCCCATTTGAAGGTGTCATAAGTAATTGGGCAAAGTTCAGCATGTGGTCCCATATTCATAGCACGCAATGACTACATCAAGCTTGTGACTCTACAAATTTGTTGGATGCATTTGCAGTTTGTTGTGGTTGTGTATCGGATTATGTTGTGCCCAATAGAAATTTATGGTAAATAATGTATTGTTTCATTTTGGAGTCATTTTATTGTACATAACAATACAATATGTTTCTGAACACTATATTAATGTGGATTCTACCATGATTACGGATAATCATGAATGAATCGTGAATAATGATGAGTGAGAAAGTTACAGAGGCATAAATATCATTCCCCCCCAAAAATGCTAACCTCCCCTGTTATTGTAATGGTGAGAGGTTAGCATGTTTTGGGGGCATGATCTTTTGTGCATCTGTAACTTTCTCACTCATCATTATTCACGATTCGTTCATGATCATCTGGAATCATGTTAGCGTCCATATTCTGTACTGTCGACCTCATATTAAATATTTGTTCTCAAATCCACAATGCAGGAGTATAGAGCCAAAAATAAAAGTTTTAACTTCACTGCCCAAATAAATATGTAGGGGAGTGTAGCTGCCTCTATCCACACTGTTGTGACAGAATTAGCTGTTAGCATAGCTACCCCATGCAAAAGGCCACCTTGGTGCCACTTCTATTATTAGCTTTGTGTTTGTTACTGTATCCCAGCCTCATCCCCACAGGAGGCCTTTTGCCTCTTGGTCGTCCATCATTGTAAATAAGAATGTGTTCTTAATTGACTTACCTAGTTAAATTATGGTTAAATAAATATATAAAATTAATATCGGTTGCTGTGGCTGCATTACTAGCTGCAGTTAGCCTTTAGCTGTTAGCCGATGGCTGTTAGCCGATAGATGCTTGCAGTTGCTGTATCTGGGATTACCCAGCTGCAGTTCGCTGTTAGCCGTTAGCCATGGCTGTGGATTACCTGCAGACTGTTCACTTCCCTGCTGGAGAGTCATTAGATAATGGTTATGCTGCCCTACAAAGACCAGAGCTAACCCTAATCCCATTCCTCACAGGAGAGCGCTAACGTTAGCTCTGAGGTGGAGGATGTGCCACTGTCAGGATCAACTGGCAACGCTATGGTAGCCTCAACATAACTTAAAATGATTTTTTAAAAGTTACCTAAAAGGTTAGGTCTTCATAGAAAAAATATATTTATTGGTCATTAACTGTTTCAAAAAGGTAGCCTATTCATCTGACTGACTCATTTGCTAGTTATTTATAGCCTTCCTCAGACATATGCCTACAAGGGGAAGTGGATAGACGTAAGGCACAGAGCATTATGAGGTGTTTCACGTGTAGGTGCTGTACTGTGCAGACCAGTGGATATTTATGGTTACCAAACTAGTTCTTGGTTCCTCTCTAGTGGCAGCAGTCAGTCAATCATTCACCTGTCTCAGATCATGTCCGTCCTTTCTTGAAGCTGTCTCTGTGACATTCAACAAACACATTAGTGTCCCTCAAAATGACAACGCCGACAGACATTTACACTTCTCGCTCATAATGCTCACTGCTTATATATTTGCATGAAGAAGTATTTCCGACAACTCCTTTTCTGAATTCCGGAGAGGGGCGAGTTTGGAGTTGTTCTTGGGTTGATTTAAAGGTGTGACCGAGGATGATTTTTTTGAAATGATGCTTTATGTATTATTTCTTTCAACAAGTCATGGCATAACATGTAGGCTAGTGATTACTACCCTACAGTACAGCAGAATGTCAACAATGTTTGGCTATTGTTGGCAGAGGATACTAAAGGTTGTAGAAAGATGCAGGATCTTGCTTGTTTTCCCTTAAATTAAAAAAAGTATCATTTCTGGCAAATAAATACAAAGTTATCGGATTGGATTCTATTGAATATGGACTGTTTTGCAATAGAGAAGTATTTAATATCACTCATTCAGGGCTTGAATTTGAAACAGCCATGTGACCTTATATATGTACCACAACGAAACTGCCTTTTGGGTTTAGGGGGAGGGGTAGACTATATGGAGAGAGCAAGAGACTGCATGACTAAGACAAGTGTGCAGCCAAAGTTTTAGTTCCTGCATATCTTGATTTTGCAGTCTGCAGCCAAGTTAGCCAACAGCGATGCTACTCTCTCTTGATTTCCTTCTGACACATTTGCTACTGAGCGATAGAGCTGTACATACAGCTCAGAGACTGTATAAAGCATTAAAGTGAGGGGATAACTCTCCTCCTGTTTCTCTCTCTGCTGCTTGTCACAAATCTATCACTGTCGTCTCTAAAATGAAATCGAGAGGGTTGTGAAAAGGTATAACTTGGGACAAATAAGGGAGAGAAGGTTGTTAAGGATGTATTTGTTTGGAGTGGAGGGGAAAGGGAGAAGAGAGTAGAGGAGCGGAGAAGGAGAGAGGTTATAACTTGGATGTGAAGGTACAAAAGAGAGGTAGAGAAAAATAATGTCAATTAACTTGGATGTGAAGGGAATATGGGGACAGAGAGAGTTGGCCAGGGTTCTGTATTAGTTGGGAGTGTCCCTCCACTGACTGTCCCCCTCTCTGATCTCAGACGTAAGAAATGTTGAGCAGGCCAGGCAGGGCTGTGTGTGGAGAATGTTGGGCCGGTCAGGCCGGGCAGGACTATGGAATGCTGTTAGCACTGAGTAAATCAACAAAGCATGCTCCCTGGGAAATCTGCTGTCGCACGTCAGGGAAAGCAACAAATGCAGCGTGTCAACAGTGACGGATTGCTTCCAGTGTGAGGCAGGCTGTAACTCACAAGCAAAACATATTCTGTACACACACACAAACACACACTCTCTCTCCCCCTTCTCTGTAAGTTCTCCGTTTCCCTGTAGCTGCGTGAGGCAGAGTGGTAGTTCTCCTTTTTTAGTTCTCCTTTGTTGAGAGAGAGAGAGAGAGAGAGAGAGAGAGAGAGCAGTCCTACTACTGCATTATTAACTGATGTTGCTATAGGGCTATTTATAGTGTGTGTGTGTCTGACACTAAGCTTTGCCTCCTTAAATGAGATGATAATAATGATGAAATCACTTTGCAACATAAAAGTAAACTTTTCAAACTAGTAAAACCCTGAAACAGATAAGTGTTCCGTTTTCAAAGGGTACAGAGGAAAATGTTTATTTTATGTGCTTATGATGTTATAATATTTTACATTAGGTGATTCATTGGTTCACATTTACAGTGAAATGTAAAAAGTCATTTTGCTAATGCCAAAGCTGAACTTCAATAGAACAGTGCTGACTTAGCCGGTCTCTTTTGTGGAGGAAAAGTGCGAAGGGAGGATATCACAGCGTACACACCTTGGGTGAAGAACTGTTTCACATTGCACTTTTCACACAGTGAAATGCTGCATCAGACCTCCGTGTGTCAATGATGGTCCTCTGTAGACCTGTGCGCCCCCTCTTTCTCTCTCTCTCTCGCTCTCTCTCTCTCTCTCTCTCTCTCTCTCTCTCTCTCTCTCTCTCTCTCTCTCTCTCTCACTCTTTCTCTGTTTGTGTCTCCCCCTGTCTCTGATGCATTGGCCTTTGGCCAGGATACTGTCTATCTAGCATGTTAGGTCCCACCCACTTCTGCAAGTCAGAAATGTGAGCTGGCCGCGTTTTTTTCTCCTTCCTCCCCGCTAGCTAAGTGTCTGTGTGTCTGAGAGAGAGCAAGAGAGAGTTTGTGTGTGTATATGTACATACGTGCCTGTGTGTGTGTTTGTATGCGCGATTGGAGCTTCAGGGGCAGTGCAATGGATCACTAGTGAATACAAACAAAGAGGCATAAATAACAGCACCACACGACAGAGGTGAGGAGTCCATGTTTCTACCCCTCTCATTCTCTGACTCTTTCCTTTTCCCTCACTCTCTTCTCTTCCCCTTCCCCTTCCTCCTCTCCCTTCCCTTTCTCTCTCCCTCCTTTCCTCCCTCCCTCCATCCTGTCATCTGTGGAGCCAGTTGGAGCTGGTAGCAGGTACAGCAGGAGGCAGGAACCCATTACTATGGCGCAAGCTCTCTGATTGGCTGAGCCGGGGAGACCGGGAGACTGCTTCTAAATAATAGATGTGCATTGTGCCGACACTGGACAGGAAGGAGAGCGAGAGAGAGAGAGAGAGAGAGAGAGAGAGAGAGAGAGAGAGAGAAAAAACAGAGGCAGAAGGAAGAGGGAGAGACAACAGGGAGAAAGAGAGAGCAAGGGAGAGAGAGAGCGAGAAAAGGGAGAAAGAGAGATCGAGAAGGGGAGGGGAAACAGAGAGGCAGGGGAAGAGGGAGAGAGACAGCAGGGAGAGAAAAAGCAAAAACAGAGTGAAAGATAAAAGAAAGGGCAGAGGAAAGAGAGTTAAAACAAGGGAGAAATAAAATAAGCTAGAGCGTTGCCATTGGCCTCTGTGGGAGCTTAGCTGTGTTCTGACATCAGAGCCTTCTCTCTCTCTCCCTGTGCCATGACGACAATGAGATGAGACACACTGGGACTTTTCTTGACTCTGGGTAAGTCTGAGAGCGGTGTGTGAATGTGAGTCCGTGTCCGAATACCCGTATTGAGTATGCTAAAATGCCAGGATGTCATACTAATTTTGCCTTTTCATCTAGTACAATTCGCTGCACACTATTGAGGAAGAGAATTGTCTTTCGAAACCCACGTGTCTGACAACAGCTGATAATCAGCTGAGGGGACACTGTACCAAAATGAAGGAATGGCGGGAATCAACGCAGTTGCGCATTAGATGATGCATTCTCAGTAGGATAAGCCTAGTATGTTGATATTTGTAGCTTACTGCATCGTTGTTACTAAACAGTATGTTCTAAATAGTATGTAGTACGATTAGTAGGGTCATTCCATGAAATTAGTTCCTTTTGTGTCCCTTTGATATTTTAAGTGGAAATTGTGCACAAATATTGCATTTTTTAAAAGCATGTTATATTAAATGAAGCACCCTTTAATATTGACCACATGGAAAATTCTATAAATCTGATTTTGAATGTGACTAACGACTTGCCAAGGTGCCAAAATTCTTCATTTTGACATGTCCCTCTGCAACCTCTGTGACTTCTAGGAACCCACTTAACCCCAATATTTCTCCAAGTTTCACCATCATTGTAAAACCCTAGTTATTTTGTTGATTTGACACTCATTTCTGAAGACTATTATTTATTTCATGTTATTCATCATACATTTTAAGGTAAAAAAACAACAACCTGTCCCTCATTTTAAGGTCAACCCTGTTACGTGAACTGAACTCTTGTTTTAATGTGGTGAAACCACTCCTTTTTTTATTTATTTTTATTCAAAGAGACATTGAACATCTAATAGTCAAATCCTAGTGTAAAAGCAGGTGAGCTGGTTCTACTCTTTTTGGCCATTTTCTGGTGTTTAGTGGTGGAAAACTGTGCGGGCCGAGCGTTACACGTCAACCCTGTTACCCATAGATACCCAGGCTAGAATAACATGTCAACCCTGTTACCCATAGATACCCAGGCTAGAATAACACGTCAACCCTGTTACCCAGGCTAGAAATGTTTAGTGAAGCTTGCATTCAATTGCCCCTCCCTGTTGCACACAACAAGCTTCCATTAAGATGAAATCGTCAACCCTGTTACAGAGAGCCCTGTTACAGTCAGCCCTGTTAAGTTATGTAGCACTTAATAAGCACCTAATAGTCATTTTTTTTATTTAACATTAGATGAGAAGTGTTTTTTTATTAAGTTGAACATGTGCTCTCGGCAGAATGTTACAATTTGGTGAAATAACACTTTTTTTCACCAAGTTACACTACTCAAAAAGCACCTAATTAGTGGAACGACCCAGTACACAGGATGGAGTTTAGGTAAGTAGTAGACAAGCCAGATTTCAGACATGGCCTGTGTGTGTGTGTGCACCGCGTGTGAGCGTATCTGTGAGTTGAGCTGTCTGCTTGAAGAGACATCGGAAGGTGTTTGGATGTGTTCATGGTTCTGTGATGTGTGTGTTTGCTTGTGTGCATCTGAGATTATTATGAGTGTGTATGCATGTGTGTGTCAGGCAATCCCAGTCTGGCTTTGGGTTTAAATAGGGTCCCCTGCTGTGGCTCGAGATAAAAGGAGGTTTTCCTGTCTGAAACCATGGAAAGACTGACTAGAATGACTGTCTGAAACCATGGAAAGACTGACTAGAATGGAAGCTCCTGATGGCTTCATTGATGGGGAATCTTTGGAATTAGATTTTCTCTCTCCATGTTTTACAACTCAGAACTTGCATGTTTGTTTCCACTATTATTTATACATGCAACAATGTACAATCTTAAAGCACCGCAATATGAGTGTGATTCATTATATAAGATTATGAGAAATGTAGACCTGTACAGTATATCTATGTCTTGGAGTGGTTCCAAGGGACTATGTCTTGGAGTGGTTCCAAGGGACTATGTCTTGGAGTGGTTCCAGGGACTGTGTCTTGGAGTGGTTCCAGGGGACTATGTCTTGGAGTGGTTCCAAGGGACTATGTCTTGGAGTGGTTCCAGGGGACTATGTCTTGGAGTGGTTCCAGGGGACTATGTCTTGGAGTGGTTCCAGGGGACTATGTCTTGGAGTGGTTCCAGGGGACTATGTCTTGGAGTGGTTCCAAGGGACTATGTCTTGGAGTGGTTCCAGGGGACTATGTCTTGGAGTGGTTCCAAGGGACTATGTCTTGGAGTGGTTCCAGGGGACTATTTCTTGGAGTGGTTCCAGGGGACTATGTCTTGGAGTGGTTCCAGGGGACTATGTCTTGGAGTGGTTCCAGGGGACTATGTCTTGGAGTGGTTCCAGGGGACTATGTCTTGGAGTGGTTCCAAGGGACTATGTCTTGGAGTGGTTCCAAGGGACTATGTCTTGGAGTGGTTCCAAGGGACTATGTCTTGGAGTGGTTCCAAGGGACTGTGTCTTGGAGCATGACTGCAGCCTAGCAGCACTGCACAGGACAGACAGAGACATATCAGCTGACCAGGGCTTGACCTACTGGGGCCACAGTTTGACTCACTGACCTGAGCTCTGCTTCAGAGAGACCGGCTGATTGTCCAGTAAGATTGTGTAGTACTGGCTGATTGTCCAGTAAGATTGTGTAGTACTGGCTGCTCGTCCAGTAAGATTGTGTAGTACTGGCTGCTCGTCCAGTAAGATTGTGTGGTACTGGCTGCTCGTCCAGTAGGATTGCGTAGTACTGGCTGCTCGTCCAGTAAGATTGTGTAGTACTGGCTGCTCGTCCAGTAAGATTGTGTAGTACTGGCTGCTCGTCCAGTAAGATTGTGTAGTACTGGCTGCTCATCCAGTAAGATTGTGTAGTACTGGCTGCACGTCCAGTAAGATTGTGTAGTACTGGCTGCTCGTCCAGTAAGATTGTGTAGTACTGGCTGCTCGTCCAGTAAGATTGTGTAGTACTGGCTGCTCGTCCAGTAAGATTCCGTAGTACTGGCTGCTCGTCCAATAAGATTGTGTAGTACTGGCTGCTCGTCCAGTAAGATTCCGTAGTACTGGCTGCTCGTCCAGTAAGATTGTGTAGTACTGGCTGCTCGTCCAGTAAGATTGTGTAGTACTGGCTGCTCGTCCAGTAAGATTGTATAGTACTGGCTGCTCATCCAGTAAGATTGTGTAGTACTGGCTGCTCGTCCAGTAAGATTGTGTAGTACTGGCTGCTCGTCCAGTAAGATTGTGTAGTACTGGGAGGACCGTGGGGGATTCATTAAGACACACAGGGTGCAGTCCCCAGTGAACACTGTTGATCTGTTGAGCTGCACTGTTGTTTGTTTCCTGTACATCTAATGTGCTCTATGTCTAACCACTGCAACCACCAGCATCCTCACAGCTAGTTTGTGTGGCCACCATGTTTCCTCTTCTGTAAGAAGCCTAGGCCGCTGACTTAAAGGGTTACTTCGGGATTTTGGCAATGGGCCCCTTTATCTACTTCCCCAGAGTCAAATGAACTCGTGGATACCATTTTTATGTCTATGTGCAGTCTGAGGGAAGTCGCTAAATTGCACTAGCACAATTGCTTACTAGTGTTAGCGCAATGACTGGAAGTTATTGTGCTAATGTTAGTTAGCATTGACTCGCAAAACTACCTCTAATTTCCTTAACATAAAAATGGTATCCACAAGTTCATCTGTCATTGCCAAAATCCCAGAGTATCCCTTTAGCCTCAGGATATTGTTAAATCTTATCCATCTAATGTGTTCTAACCACTGAAACCTCCCGGATCCTCACAGCTAGTGCACGTATGTGTGAGTCTAAAGTTACTGTGCTGTGAAAATGCTATAGTGCAGATGGGAAGGTCCTGACCCCAGAGTTAGTGATTGGATAAGGACATACTTCTAATCATAGCGTACCATGGGTAATTCCTGGCAAAGCATCATATGTCAGTCTCTTTTAACAGTCTGAATGCAGGTCAGATACTGTACACAGGTCATGACCCCTATGCCTTCACTCTAGGCTACATTGCAATCTGGAAACTAGCATGATGTAATCCTATCTGTGTGCCCTCTAAAGAATGAAAACTGTATTGTGTTGAAGTCAACCAGAATAAATGTGCATGTATTTTTATTTTTCTACTTAGGGCATCATCCATCATGGCTCTCCACCTCTCTACATATATCTTTGTGTGGTCAATGAAGCATTTCAGACAAATATATTGACTTGGTAGGACTAACGAACTCTTCATCTCTATCACTACAGAACTATGACTTTAAACTTTGTTGCCTTTTTAAAGAGCATAGTGCATGGCTATCCATCTCTCTGGATCTCTTTGTCAGTCAAGTATTCATATCAAATGCATATAAAGCAAATATATATACCTATGTAGTCTGACCCTATAGGGTGGAAGGGTAGGCTCTTTGCGTGTGATTGGCTTAAATGAGCCTGCGTTTATTTTTTTTTAGGCGGGCCTAACATCTGTTTTGTGTGTGTGTTTACTTTGAGCCTCGATTGTTTGTGGATTTGGTGGCAGTGCCACACACATAGGGATACAAGACACAGAAATTGCAGACTGCACCTTTAACTTGACTGTTGCTGCTGCATTTTGTGTTTTGTTCGTGATTAACCCCTCCCTCCCCAGTAAAATGTGTAATTTGAACCCTACAGAAACCAACACCTGCAGGAGATGTCAGAGTGACTCAGGTAGCTAACCTCGCTCCATCCCTCCCTCCATCCATCCCTCTCTGGCTCCAGCATCCGACCGCTTATCGTTACTCCACCTCCACCCCTCCATCTGTATGCTCCGTATGCTCACAGAGACCAAATCAAACTCGCACTATGAGAAAACCTGAACAGTTGTGTTTCAGTAAACAAATCAAAAACAGACAGTTTATAAAATGAATGTGATTATTTACCCTGTGCTGGTTTTTCCTGCAGTGTGGTTTTGATTGAATCTGCCCCAGAGTCATGGAGAGGGATTATAAACCCATTGGATGTGCTTCTGGTTGGGCAGAGGCTCTCAGAGAGAGTGGAGGGTCATTAGCTGGGAAGGATATCATTGGCTGGGAAGGATATCATTGGCTGCTAAATGGGTTCCATTATGGTTTTGCAGAAGCATGACTTTGTCTGCATCTCAAATGGCACCCGATTCCCTTTTAAGGGCACTATTTTTGACAAAAGTAGTGCACTATATAGGGAATAGAGTTCCATTTTGGATGCAGACTTTTTGATTTCAAGAGGATTAGATGTCCTCTCTCCATATTTCTTATTTTTCACACATTATCCTGCCCACATTACACAGCATACTGGCTGGGGCTTTATATAGATTATGATTTCATAGAAATAGCTTTTTTTGTCTTGTATCACACGTTGTATGTGTATAGGCTTCTGACAATGCGTGTATTCGGCGTCCAATGTACGGTTTTCATGTTCTGAGAAAGTGTACTGTCTCATATCTGTGTGTACTATGTAGTACTACCTCTACCTGTAGTGTACTGTACGTGAGCTGATCTGCATGTGTGTCTATATCAGAGTGTTGTGAGTAATGTGGGCTGCACAGTCAAGCCTGTAATATAGGCTAGTCTGTGACATCACTGCTTTCTGCATTCATCCATACTGTACGTTCAGTGGAAATGTGTGGTCTGGTCTTTTAAACTTGCTGTTTATCATGTACAAGTGCTGAGACATTGCAGTGTCAACAACAGAGAGAAAGATATAATGATGTCGTCATGTGGACTGTACCTTTAACTGTAGAAGAGGAGAATATCCACTAGCTAAATTACCTGAGTCATCCAGCCTGTGTGAACAGCAGGAAGTGTAACCCGGGGCAACAGGCTGCTGTTTCCATTAACTAATGATAGAGGGCAAGTCCTCCATTACAAGGAAACTCCGAATGCTAATTACTGTAGAACAGAGGGAGAAAGAAAGAGACAGAGTGAGAGAGAGTGGGGATACTAGCAGAGTACTTAACCCTTCTGTGACTACTTTTGACCAGAACTCTATGGGTGTAAATAGCAGTTTGCCAGGTCTTGCGACAGGCTGGGCGTGCGGAGGGAGTACGGAGGTGGTGATTAAGTGGGGAGATAAGCTCTCTGTAATGGCAGGGTGGAATAATTCCACTTTAAGTAGGAGGGCTGAGTCTCTCCTCCCTCTGGCTCTGGCAGAAACCTGCTGGGAGCCTGAGACTGACTTCTCAGAGATTGGCTCAATGTGGCTCAGTCTGCTCTGCTGTGGTCAACTCTCCTCTTCTCGTTTCTTCTCTTCTCTCTCCTCTCCTTTATGCATGGCTCAATTAAGGCTTTGCTGTTTGATCTCAAACACCTTTTGAGCTTATTTTCTGTGTTAAGATGTTAGACATTAAGTCCATAACTCTTCTTATGTACAGTGCATTGCACACCATTCATAATGATGTTTGCCTGCAGCCTGGTGGAGCAGACAGTTGAAGATGACTGAGAACGCTGAGCAATCTGATTAGTCATTGGGGACGAGGGGAGGAAGAGGGGGGTGAAAGAAAGAGGAGGGGAGAGGACGGGTATACGCTCTCTAACCCATATCATCTCTCTCTCTCTCTCTCTCTCTCTCTCTCTCTCTCTCTCTCTCTCTCTCTCTCTCTCTCTCTCTCTCTCTGTCTCCATCTCGATCTCTCTCTCTCTGTCTCCATCTCGATCTCTCCCTCTCTCTCTCTCTCTCTCTCTCTCTCTCTCTCTCTCTCTCTCTCTGTCTCCATCTCGATCTCTCCCTCTCTCTCTCTCTCTCTCTCTCTCTGTCTCCATCTCGATCTCTCCCTCTCTCTCTTTTCCCACCCCCCTCTCTCTCGCTCTGCATGTTACCATTCCTCTTCAGAAAGCCAGAGGACTCTCTTCTAGAGCGATCAGAGCTGATGTACTGCAGATAAACACTGTGTGATTCATTCCATCAGTCACTGAGATCTACACTGGCAAACAGACAGCAACAGACAGGCTGGGATTACTGTGTTAGGGTGCCTCAATGTGGCAGGAGGCAGAACTGCAGTCCATCTTGAAGAGTGAGAGGCAGCACTCAAATGTAGTGGGCAGAACATAGTCAGAGAGTTGAGTAATCAATTGAGATATTTCAGATGAATAGTTCTGATCAAGCATTTTTGATGAGCAATTGTTTGTTTGTTTTTCTGATGGCAGAAGTGGCTGTGGAGACTTTCAGAGTCCAAATCATTTTGCTGAAGTAGTCAGGAAAACAATATCATAAGATCCTAATGTTTGGTAATAGAAACTGACTTACTTCAAACTGACATATTGGAGACATACTAAAGACTGTTTTAGCAGACCGACAGACTGTAGTTAAAGTGTAAAGTTGTATATGTAGACTGACCTGTGTGTGTTTCCTACATTATTAGACTGACGTGTGTGTGTTTCCTACATTATTAGACTGACACGTGTGTGTGTGTGTGTGTGTGTGTGTGTGTGTGTGTGTATGTGTGTGTGTGTGTGTGTTTGTGTGTGTGTGTGTGTGTTCACTACATTATTAGACTGACACATGAGTGTGTGTGTGTGTTTCCTACGTAATTAGACTCACACATGAGTGTGTGTTTCCTACATTATTAGACTGACACGTGTGTGTGTGTGTTTCCTACATTATTAGACTGACACGTGTGTGTGTGTGTGTTTCCTACATTATTAGACTGACACGTGTGTGTGTGTTTCCTACATTGTTAGACTGACACGTGTGTGTGTGTGTGTTTCCTACATTATTAGACTGACGTGTGTATGTGTGTGTGTGTTTCTTACATTATTAGACTGACACACGTGTGTGTGTGTGTTCCCTACGTTATTAGACTGACACATGAGTGTGTGTGTGTGTGTTCCCTACGTTATTAGACGGACACGTGAGTGTGTGTGTGTGTTTCCTACGTTATTAGACTGACACATGAGTGTGTGTGTGTGTTTTTCTTTCCCGTAGCCCTGCTGTCATCGTGGTGCGAGGAGCTGGGTCGCCTCCTGCTGTTGCGTCACCAGAAGAGCAGACAGAACGAGTCCCCTCAGGGCAAAGTCCCCATGCAGCCCAGCATAAACACCATGAAACCCCCTGGAGGACTCTCACATGGGTCAGTGTGTGTTTCTGTGTCCCCGTCCATCCGTCTGTCAGTGTGTACTTTGCTGCATATGTTTTCTGTTTCACACAAAAGTAGACATTGTCACTTTCATTTTCACTTACACAACAGGTGTGAACATGTCATTTAAACACACACTCCCTCATTGGTTCCCTGGTTTAAACTGGATCGTTCATGTTAACTTTAACAATGTTTACCTAAATCTCAGTTTCCTCCCACCTCTCCCCCCTCAAAGTAAGCTATATAAATCATGCCCTATGTTCTATTTAACCTAGAATATCCTCCTCCCAGATAAATAAATACATGTACTCCACCATGTACTGTTTCTCATGAAAGCAGAGCTAGCTTGTAGGATAGGAACAGACATACACGCTAGGGCTGGGAATTGCTAGCGACCTCACAAAACGATATAATCACAATACTTAGGTGCCGATACTGTATTGCGATTCTCTCATGATTCAATGTGCACTGCGATTGGATGTTCCAAACATATTGCTCACGGTATGTCTGCTGCAGAGGGACAAGCGAGAGCCATGAGAAAACGGGTTTCGATCAGTCACGGAAATAAAAGTGGAGATCAAGCTATGAAAGAAAATTACTGGTGTTTTAGTACAGGTGCAGCCAACTAGCACAACAATTATTTTGCGATATTGTCAAAATAGGATATATCATAAAAAATGGCGGCAGGTAGCCTAGCGGTTAGAGTGTTGGACTTGTAACCAAAAGATCGAATCTTTTCGTTCTGTGCTTGCACCAATTCCAAACCTGGCTGCCACAATTCTGCTCTGCGCTGGGCATCTTGGGTAGTGTTCTACCTCCTTGAAGATACTAGTATATTGGGTCCCTTCCAACACCACAGATATGTGTGTGTGTGTGAAAACATACTCCGTCTGTCTCTCCCCATAGAGTTTAGTTTGGTTCTTCATATTCTAGCCTCCGATTTGTTTGGAGTTTTAAAGCCAAATATTCAAAATAACATATATGTGGCCAAAGGTTTCCAAGGATTATGAGCACATTTCACATTCTGGGTGGATATGCAATCCTCTGTTGTGTTATGTACTTGGCCAAATGAAATCCACGGCTGTCACGTTACTATGTCTTTGTATCTGCCCTGCAGTGATGACTGTGTGTGTGTGTGTGTGTGTGTGTGTGTGTGTGTGTGTGTGTGTGTGTGTGTGTGTGTGTGTGTGTGTGTGTGTGTGTGTGTGTGGGTGAAACGATCACTGATCACCGGAATTTTGCTGATATTACTCATTACGATAAACAACCTACACTAGAGAAATGTGAAGATTGAGCTGAAATAAGTTTGTTAATATAGGTGATTGTTAATTGGACAATCGATGGCTACAACCATCAAACTAGAAGTAGTAGTTTAAAGGTCCAATGCAGCTATTTTTATCTCAATTTCAATTTCATTTTCTGGATAACAATCAAGTATCTTACTGTATTTGTTTTCAATTAAAAATGGTCAAAGAGAAACAAAAATAACTTCTTAGCAAAGAGCAATTTCCCAAGCAAGAATTTTGCTAGGACTGTCTGGGTGTGGTCTGAGTGGGAGGGGAAAACTGAAAATGACATTTTATTGGCAGTGATGGGAAAAGTACTCAATTGTCATACTTGAGTAAAAGTAAAGATACCTTAATAAAAAAAAGACAAAGGTAAAAGTGAAAGTCACCCAGTAAAATACTACTTGAGTAAAAGTCTAAAAGTATTTGGTTTAAAAAAATACTTAAGTATCAAAAATAAATGGAATTGATCAATTGTACTTAAGTATCAAAAGTAAAAGTATAAACCATTTAAAAGTCCTTATATTAAGCAAACCAGACGGCACAATTGTATTTATTTATTGGCGGATAGTCAGGGCCACACTCCAACACTCAGACATAATTTACAAACGAAGCTTTTGTGTTTAGTGAGTCCGTCAGATCAGAGGCAGTAGGGATGACCAGGGATGCTCTCTTGGTAAGTGTGTGTTCCAGTCAAAATGTAATAAGTACTTTTGGGTTTCAGGAATGCAGTGAAGTAAAAGTTAAAGTTGGCAAAAATATAAATAGTAAAGTAAAGTACAGATATCCCCCCAAAATACTTGGTACTTTAAAGTATTTTTACTTAAGTACTTTACCACACTGGTTATTGGCAGCGAGGTTTGGTACTCTCTTATTGGTCTATTAACTAATTTACTGCATGGTGATGTCACCATGGAATGCCAAATCCTATTTAGAATTCTAATTCCAAATTCACTGGCCAAAATTCCATCCCACCAAAACAGGCTGAAATTTCAGGTGGTCTTTTCAAACAGCTCTTATACTAAAAGGGAATTATCATAATTTCCACAATTTCACAGTATTATTCCAACCTCATAGTGTGGAAATATTTATAAAACACAAGAAAATGTAGTTTTTGTCTGGAGGGCTTTAAAGGATCATTACAAAAAAATATGGTGCACATCAAAGTTATACACTTATATTTATATTTATTGTTGTCACATCAATGTTATAAACGTATCATTATATTTATTGTTATCACATCAATTCAGGCAATATATCGCGGTATGGATTTTTGTCCATATTGCCTATCTCTCGGGTAATGTGTGTGTTCGTATTTGTTCTGTAGTGATGGGTCATTTGCCTACGACTCAGTTCCATGGCAACAGAACACCAACCAGCCCCCGGGGTCATTGTCTGTTGTTACCACCGTGTGGGGTGTGACCAACACGTCACAGAGTCAGGTGAGACACACAACACACACACACTTCAGTACACACTATTTGATGTTTTCGACACACAACACACGCTCGTATACCTTTGTATTGAGTCTAGTAATTGAACTACCGACGACAGACCCTGAATTCCAAATTTCCTTAGGCACTTTGTGTAGATCTGAGATGATTGGATAGGTGTAATATGGCGGTAGTTACATCTTGCCCTCTGATTGGACCTGGTGGAATCATCACCATATTGCTTTTACCTAGACATTCCTCTCAGATTGACAAAAGCTCCCAGGGGCTAGAGGCTAGGGGTTCATTGGAATTATGATGTTGGTTGAAATATGGTTCGCTGTGTGTGTATCACCAAAAGCTAGGCCTATATCAAAGATCTCTTGTTGAAGTCCGACACAGTGAGTTGGCATCATAGAACGACATATTAGGATCTCTGTGCTTAACCTAACACTGTTTGCTGTGTCTAATCAAAAACTATATCAATGATCAGTTATTAGACAAAAAATATCAGTGAGATGATTTGACATTTGACCTTTCTTCACCCAGGTGTTGGCCAACAGCTCCAGCCATATGAACCCAGGTGGTAACCCCATGGGCCAGGGTATGTCTGGGGGTCCGGCAGGCCTCAACTCCCCCCAGTTTCCTGGCCAGCAGCAGCAGTTCCCAGCTAAGGGAGGCCAGGGTCAGGGCTACATGCAGCAGGGGATGTATGGCAGGCAGGGATACCCCGGTGGAGGGGGCTACAGCGGGAGGTAAGAGGTCATACACACACATGAATGAAGTTGAGACGGACACATTCTTATATCTCACTCTTACTCTATGCTTTTAACACATACAGTATGCACAGCTCTAATTCATATTGTTTCCGTTATAGTTACCCAGGTGGTCCTAACACTCCCCCAGGAGGGATGGGCATGCCTCAACACTCCCGCCAGCCTGGCGACTTCACCCAACCAGCAGCTGCTGCTGCTGCCGCTGCTGTTGCCGCCGCCGCTGCTACGGCAACCGCCACAGCAACTGCTACCGTGGCAGCCATGCAGCAGGAGACCCAGAACAAAGAGATTAACCAGTATGGACAGGTATGGACACGTCACGCATGTACAAACACTGTTATCATAACATGCACACAAACACACCATTGCCATAATACAGGTTGCTAAAAGTTAGAAACAAATGTAGTTACTTACCTATAATAACTTGTTTTGGGCGTCAGGAAAACCAGATACTACGACATACATTGTACACTAAATACAGACTAAAACCATGGAGTCAAACCTGCAGCTTCATACTTAACTGTAACTCTTTGTCCTTTCTTCCTCCTTTATGTTTCGTCCAGATGTGTTCCTCCTTCCAGATGGGCCCAGGCCAGGCCTACAACAACCAGTTCATGAACCAGCCCGGCCCCAGAGGGCCCCCTGGAGGCATGAACCCAGGCAACATGGGCCAGGCCATGAACAACCCGAGCATGGGTGGGCCTACCATGGGCATGAACCAAACTCAATCCCCAGGCATGGGGCCTTTCGGGGCCCATGGCCAGAGGATGCCCCAGCAGGGCTACGGAGGACCTGGAGGCCCCAGGCAGGCCATGCCTATGCAGGGCATGAAGAGGCCCTATCCTGGGGAGGTGAGTTGGATGGTGTGTGTGGGGGAGGGATATGTGTGTGTTTAGGGTGGGGGGGTGTATGTTTCCTTTGAGTGTTATATTCTCATAGTACCTCCCAACATGCAGTGCATGCCTTTCTTACAAATGTTAATAGAATAATTAAGTTGCTGATCGATCCTCTCTCTCTCTTTCTCTCTCTCTCCCTCTCCCTCTCTCTCTCCCAATCTCCCTCTCTCTCTCTCTCCCTCTCTCTCTCCCTCTCCCTCTCTTCCCTTACAGCCAAACTACGTGGGTCAGCAGTATGCTCCTAACGGTCAGTTCCCTCCCCAGCAGAGTCAGTACCCCACCTCTAACCCATCCAGGCCGATGCCCTCCCCAAACTACCCCGGCCAGAGGATGCCCGGGGGGCAGGGGCAAGGCCAGTACCACCCGCAAGGCATGCCCATGGGACAGTACTATAGGGTGAGAGTTCCCTCACACTAACATAACCATTTGACCATTTACTCCCTTTCCCATTGTGCAGCTGTACATTTAACCATTGATGTCTGTTCCATTCACAGCAAGAGCCATTCAACGGTCAGAACAGAGGTGGATACTCATATAGCCAAGGCAACGGGGTATGTGCCCTCCTTTTTTATCCTTTGTCTAAGCAAATGTAGATGCCAACAGAGTTCTTTGAATTCTCTATCTCTCATGGTTTTTCTTTAACCCGTATGTATCACTCTTCTTCCTTTCCCCCTCTCTCCTTTTCCCCCCTCTCCCTCTCTTCTTTTCCCCCTCCCCCTCTCTCCTTTTCCCCCCCTCCCTCTCCCTTTACCTCTCTCCTTCTCTGCAGGCCCCCAGGCCAGGTAACTACCCCCACTCCCCGGTGCCTGGTAACCCCACTCCTCCTATGACCCCCGGAAGCAGTATGCCTCCGTACCTCTCGCCCAACCAGGATGTCAAGCCCCCGTTCCCGCCTGACATGAAACCAAATATGTCAGCGCTTCCACCTCCCAGTGAGTACTTACACTGGAGCACCCAGACATGGATGCATGCATGCACGCACACACACACACACACACACACACACACACACACACACACACACACACACACACACACACACACACACACACACACACACACACACACACACACACACACACACACACACACACACACACACACGCACGCACAGTGGCTAGTCTACAGACAGTCCAGCAGAGCTAGACCAAGCCGTCAGTAACGCATTCGATACCTTTGGCTGAAAATCCAGCAATGCCTGCACAACCAGGTTTTAGCAGTACATTCATGGTTTTATTTCATTTTCATGAGATACAAAGCCATTGAGACACGACTAGTTCACTACATGACTGCTTCTCTACATAACTAACAGGGTTGGGGTCAATTCCATTTCAATTCCAGTCAATTCAGAAAGTACACTGGAATTCCAATTCTTTGCAATCCTTTTAAATTGGGAAAATTTGGAATTGGAATTTGGTTTACTTTCTGAATTGACTGGAAATTAAATAGAATTGAGTCCAACCCTGATCACTACTACATGCTGCCCTGATACAGTGCATTCGGAAAGTATTCAGACCCCTTGACTTTTTCCACATTTTGTTACGTTACAGCCTTATTCTAACATGTATTACATTGTTTTTTTCCCCCTCATCAATCTACACACAATACCCCATAATGACAAAGCAAAAACGTTTTTTTTTACATTTTTGCAAATGTATTATAAATGAAATAGTTAAATATCACACGTGTTAGTTAGTTAATACCTCACAGTGGTATCCTGGTGCCCTATCCACTGTCTCCTGTATGTTTGACTGTTAATAAACCAATATACAACTCTTACCCCACTGCCACAGATACAGTTAAAAGGAAAGCTGACGTCCTATCTTCCTGTCCTGTCTCTCCGCTCCCATCAGCCAATCCCAACGAGGAGCTGCGGTTGACCTTCCCGGTTCGGGACGGCGTGGTGTTGGAACCTTTCCGGTTGGAACACAACCTCGCCGTCAGTAACCACGTCTACCACCTACGACCGTCGGTACACCAGACCCTCATGTGGAGGTGAGATACAGACACACAGACACATACACCTACGACTGTTTCTACACCAGACCCTCATGTGGAGGTGAGACACCAGTCTTATTTCTGTACCGTCACAAAAAATGTTGCCATTGTTCGCATTCCCTGTACAATATTGGCCAATAGCAGTCCTGATAATTGAAAGAACTTTCAACTAAACATATTAACAAGCCCTTGACCAACTGAATAAGGTGTGCTAGTGCTAGACTGGAACAAAACTGTGCTGTCCTGGCTGGGTGTCCCAGAGGATTAATAAAAACGGTTTTGTATTTGACTGTATTGACTTCTGACCTTTTCTCTTTGCCCCCTCTAGGTCAGACCTGGAGCTGCAGTTCAAGTGTTACCACCATGAGGACCGACAGATGAACACCAACTGGCCTGCCTCCGTCCAGGTCAGCACACACACGTACGCATGCAGCATGCATACAGATACGCACACACACGTACGCATGCAGCATGCATACAGATACGTACACACACACACACACACGCACACACACACACACACACACACACACACACACACACACACACACACACACACACACACACGCACACGCACACGCACACACACACACTGTCCTCCTTCCTTCCAGGTCAGTGTCAACGCCACACCGCTGACCATCGAGCGGGGCGACAACAAGACGTCCCACAAACCCTTGCACCTGAAGCAAGTGTGTCAGCCTGGCAGAAACACCATCCAGATCACCGTCACCGCATGCTGTTGTGTGAGTACACATTTCAATGGAATATGCAGAGCAAAGGATACAAGGGATATTTTAAATGTATATAGAGGAGTTGTTATGTTATTTATGTCTTTGTGTTATTTATGTCTTTATGTCTTTGTGTTATTTATGTCTTTGTGTTATTTATGTATTTGTGTTATTTATGTCTTTGTTATTTATGTCTTTGTGTTATTTATGTATTTGTGTTATTTATGTCTTTGTTATTTATGTCTTTGTGTTATTTATGTCTTTGTGTTATTTATGTATTTGTGTTATTTATGTCTTTGTTATTTATGTCTTTGTGTTATTTATGTCTTTGTTATTTATGTCTTTGTGTTATTTATGTCTATGTTATTTATGATATTTATGTCTGTTATGTATGTCTTTATTTCATTTATGTTATTTATGTCTTTGTTATATATGTCTGTTATTTATGTCTTTGTTATTTATGTCTATGTTATTTATTTCTTTATGTTGTTTATGTTATTTATGTCTTTGTTATATATGTCTGTTATTTATGTTATTTATGTCTATGTTATTTATGTCTATGTTATTTATGTTATTTATGTCTATGTTATTTATGTCTTTGTTATATATGTCTGTTATTTATGTCTATGTTATGTATGTTATTTATGACGTTATGTTATTTATGTATGTTATTTATGTCTATATGTTATTTATATTATGTATGTCTATGTTATTTATGTCTATGTAATTTATTTCTTTATGTTATTTATGTCTTTGTTATATATGTCTGTTATTTATGTCTTTATGTTATTTATGTCTATGTTATTTATGTCTATGTTATTTATGTTATTTATGTCTTTGTTATATATGTCTGTTATTTATGTCTATGTTATTTGTTATTTTTGTCTTTATGTTATTTATGTCTGTTATTTATGTTATTTTTGTCTTTGTTATTTATGTCTATGTTATTTATGTCTATGTTATTTATGTCTATGTTATTTATGTTATTTATGTCTATGTTATTTAGGTTATTTATGTCTATGTTATTTATGTCTATGTTATTTATGTTATTTATGTCTTTGTTATATATGTCTGTTATTTATGTCTATGTTATTTATTTAATTTTTGTCTTTGTTATTTATGTCTTTATGTCATTTATGTTATTTATGTCTTGATGTTATTTATGTTATTTATTTATTTCCCTCCTCTATGTGCAGTCGCACCTGTTTGTGCTGCAGCTGGTCCACAGGCCTTCAGTCCGCTCCGTCCTGCAAGGGCTCCTGAAGAAGAGACTCCTGCCTGCAGAACACTGCATCACCAAGAGTATGCTACTGTTACTGCACAACTATACTGCAATAGTCGATACCTTGTCTTACTATAACTCTGACTCCTGCCAGCAGAACACTGCATCACCAAGAGCATGTTACCACAATTATGTTGTACTATACTACTACTATACTAATATAGCCTTTACCCCATCTTACTACCTTTACATGAATATGCCTAACTCTAATCTAACTGTAATCTAACTGTAATCTAACTCTAATCTAACTCTAATCTAACTGTAATCTAACTCTAATCTAACTGTAATCTAAATGTAATCTAACTCTAATCTAACTCTAATCTAACTCTAATCTCCGTCTCTCCCTCCAGTTAAGAGGAACTTCAGCAGCGTTGTGGCCTCGTCGGGTAACACCAGTCTAAACGGGGAGGACGGCATTGAGCAGACCGCCATCAAAGTCTCCCTCAAATGTCCAATCACCTTCAGGCGCATCCAGCTGCCCGCCAGGGGTCATGACTGCAAACACGTACAGGTAGGACGGGAGAAAGGGGTATGTTTTCACACGGTAGATGGCTGGATAGGGCCACCAGTTTTCCCTGACTATGTGCCTAGACCAGGAAAAACTCTAGGCCCTTATAGCACAGTTGTTCGGTAACCTTGCCTGAGACCTGAAGACTCATAAGTGTTTTGTCTAACCACAGTGTTTTGATCTGGAGTCGTATCTGCAGCTGAACTGTGAGAGGGGGATGTGGAGGTGTCCTGTATGCAAGTATGTGATGACCATTTCCAAACTATGTTTTGTCAATAAAGTTATGTCTCCTTTTTTGAATGAGTTAAAATGATGAGTGTTTCTCTCACTTTTTCTCTCTTCCCAGTAAAACTGCCTTGTTAGAGGGTCTAGAGGTGGACCAGTACATGTGGGGAATCCTCAACGCCATCCAGAAGTATGTTTATTTTTCCTTATTACTAACAATAGTTCATAAATATTATTAACCTTCCGTGCTTCATGTTCTTATCCAGTTTTCCCACTATTATTTCTATAGTGTCTATGTAATAAGGGACCATAACAATTCCCTTCTTCATCCTGTAGTGACTAAATGTTATTTTCCACTATTCCCAATATTATTATTACCACAGTGTCTTCGTAATACTGGACTTTTCCACTTCCTCCATCCTTTGTAATATGGGACTGTATAAAAAGGTCCCCTTTCTCTTCCCGTAGTTCGGAGTTTGAGGAGGTGAACATTGACCCATCGTGTAGCTGGCGGCCAGTGCCCATCAAATCTGACCTCCATATTAAAGAAGACCCTGATGGACCACTGGCCAAACGCTTCAAGACCATGAGCCCCTCCCAGATGACCATGCCCAATGTCATGGAGATGATCGCCCAGCTGGGCCCTGGCCCCTCCCATTACCCATCAGGCCCTGCTCAGCACGGGGGCATCGGCGCCGGGGTCAACCCAGGGGAGTACGGTGGCCCGAGAGGCCCAGGTAAGACCAATTTCAGAATTCAGATATTACACATTTTGAACATGTTAAATGTTGTGTATTTAGCAGACACTCTTATCCAGAGTCATAACAAGGTATGTGAGACAACCTTAAGAGTGCCCTCCCCTTATTTATGTTTTTCTGTGCTGCTAGGCAACACTTACCACGGTCACGGGAACTTTGACTTCGCCCACGGTAACCCCTCGGGCGGGGGAGGTGGTGGAGGTGGACCGAGAGGAGGAGGATCCCCCATGAGTGACTTTATCCACACCCCTCAGCTGTCCCACCCCCCAGACTTCCCCGGGGGTCTTCTATCCCAGGACAAGCCTCTCAGCCACGGCATCAACGGCCCTGTAAGTCCCCTACACCTCCACTACCAACCACCAGGGTCACTCATACCAGAGTTGCTGAAGATCCTCATAGAAAAGTAGTACACCCACACCCAAACATTTCCCAGGTGGAGGGTACAACAAATGTCATATGAAAGGAATAGGAATACTTGTATATCATCTCATGTCAGGCCTGTCAAAGACCTTGTAGTTCATAAAAAGCACTGATCTCAATCAGGATAGCTTTGGCATTGTGATCAGCTTGTCTTTGCAGCCTTGCTCATGTCATCCTCTACATGTCAGCTCAGAGCTTTCTTTAAACACATTCTTCTCCCTCCCTCTCTCTCTCTCCCTGCGTCTCTCCCTCTTTCTCTCCCTCCGTCTCTCTCTCCCTCCATCCCTCTCTCCCTCCTTAGATGTCTCATCCTTCCAGCACTGATCAGTCCCATAATTCCATGCAACAGCAGAGCTTGCACGCGCCCCCTCACTCCAACAGCCAGTTGATACATCACGGTGGCAGCCAATCAGGGCAGTCGTTACATCACAGCGGCCAATCGTTGCTGCCCCCTCGCCAGCAGGCCCCGCCTCCCCAGCTGCAGCAAGGCCAGAACAGCCACCAGCACAGCGATCTGAACTTTAACCCCTCCTCGGGCATTGAAGGTCAAATCAGTGGTGACATGCCCGAGCCCTCCCTAGATGTAAGTGTGACATCATTGTGACATCGTGCTTAGGATGCATGCGCAAACAGGTGCAAACGTCATCTAGCTAGCATTAGCATCGTCTGCTAAAGCTTCTCTCATTACCTAGCTTTGGTTTGATGGAGCATGTCAGCTGCTATGCTAATACCTTTAGTTGTTTAAAAAGACTCTTGGATAGAAATGAGAAGTCTATTGACAATATGCATCTTAATTATTGTCTCTCTTCCCTTATCGCTCTCACTCCATCTCTCGCTCTCTTCCTCTCTCCCTCATCTTCCCTTTCTCTGGCTCTTCCTCCTTCCCTCCCTCATCTACCTCTCTCACTCCATCTCTCGCTCTCTTCCTCTCTCCCTCATCTTCCCTTTCTCTGGCTCTTCCTCCTTCCCTCCCTCATCTACCTCTCTCACTCCATCTCTCGCTCTCTTCCTCATCTTCCCTTTCTCTGGCTCTTCCTCCTTCCCTCCCTCATCTACCTCTCTCTCTCTGTCTCTCTCTCTACAGCTGCTTCCAGAGCTGGCCAACCCAGACGAGCTCCTGTCCTATCTGGACCCCCCGGACCTCCCCTCCAACAGCAACGATGACCTGCTCTCCCTCTTCGAGAACAATTAACCTTTCGCCTCCCTCACCCCTTGAGCCAAACCCAAATCTTCTCTACAGACACACACACACCACAGGTTGTGTGTCCAACCAGCTGGACTCTCCATAGAGTCCATAGACACACCGTCATCCTCATATGGACTGGTAGTGGGGACTCTTCCGAGTGGACTTACCCAATGTGTAGTGCACTTCAGACCCAGGGTTCAAAGTTCAAACCCCCAGTCAGGTCACACCTCCTACACACCCGGGTTCACACCCCGTCGGACACACACACACACACACAATGTTTTGTCAATTGTGGCATAGACGTGTAGGTGGCATGAGGTCATCTGTCAGACCATGAGATGATGATGAGGATGACAGTCTGGATGTCAGGGAGTGGACGCTGTGTGTGAAAGAGACAGGAAACAGGAAATGCACTCATGTCCTCACTTCCTCACACACACTCTTCCTCATGTAAAGAATCGCGGAGCTGCGGAGCTCCTCTGGCCGACAACAACACGTCGACAGCCAATGTCGGCTGTCTAGTCCTTAAGTGATATTATATCGAAAGAAAACTGTGCAGCTATTAATCACGTTCTATGCGTATGACCTCACAGGCTGAACTCTCTGTGTGGGCTTTTAGGAAAAAGTGTTGTAGTATTGTTTTATCATTCTTATTTCCCCCATTATACAAAAACAAAGAAAAACATACAATAATAGGAAAGAAAAGTCATCTTTTTGTCCTGGCCAGTGTTTCTATCAATCCTATTTTGATGTGTGTTCTTCCAAGCCCTGATCCCCTGAGACCACGACCTTTAACGCCTGACCTTTGACCTAAATAAAGTGTGTTCTTATAACCTCTGACCCTTAGCTCACAGTGTGTTTCCATCGTGACATCAGTCAGTCAGCACTGGGTCCGTTCCATCCATTCTACTGAAGCACAACAGACAACCCCACACCACATCACAGGCAGAGCACTGAGAGGAGAGACCAAGGCCTGTTGGGGAGGATTCTAACCTTCTAGCTAGCCCAAACCAGTCTATCGAAGAATCAGCACTGTTAACTATTCTGTCTGTCCATCAACCCGTCCAATGTTGTTAAAGTTTCTCTTCCCTTATATTGCAGTACAATGCCATGTCGGGCTGTGGGCTATACAAAAATGAATTTTACCAATACATTAGTTTTGGGTTAGAATGATATAGAATTGTGTGGGAGAGAGAGAGAGTGTGTATGTGTGTGTGTGTGTGTGTGTGCGTGTGCGTGCGTGTGCAAGAGAAAGAGTGAGGATGAGATTGAAGGAAAAAGAGAAGAGTCCCTGTTTAGTCTATAATAGACAGAAACATCTAGTGTTGCAAAAGATATTGGGCCCTTGTAATAGAGCCAGAATGAAAGTTAGCCTGTTTCTCCCTCTTTAAGGTGAGTCTTCCTCTGTTCTACAGGGCTGCGATTGCTCCTGTAACTATACTGTACGGTTTGGCTCTACCATGTGTTAAGAAGTGCATGTGTGCCAATGGCCTCTGTTCTAAATTAGAGGGAAAGAATATTGTCTTTTTTATTTTATAGTCATTGCATTTTTTTTTATCCTGATTTTATTTGACATTTTCTTGCAAAGGAATGATTTTGGTTAATGGTAATGTATTGTCCAACTTTTTTATTTTCATGTTTGTTCCACTTTGACTGTTCTTTGGAAAATTGCCATGTGTGATACATCACCAAAGTTATCCCACAGTTTGTAGGAGTTGGCCTGGACATTACTATCATGTAAGAATGATGCCCTTCTATGCTTTAAGCATACTCCTAGGGAACCCATCAAACATTATTCTGAATAAATGTGTGCTTGCACTGCATTTTCTGTGTCTTGTTACTGTTAAACTGTATTTTGTCATCTTAAAAAAAGAAAGGAAAAGCACACATGATCCCACAATGGTTTATAAAGACAATAATTTGAATTGTTGTCATCCTGACAATGTATGCTTTAAATATATTTGCTAATGTATTGAGGGAAAAGTGACTTTACCCCCAGTCTTTTTTTTGTTTTAAGTCAAAAGTCTAATACCCTCTGGAATTGAATGTGAGTTCTTTGACATTTTTGTGCTACCCTCTTTTGTACAACACAAGATCATCATGTGTATTATTCTATCCTCGTAGCGTTTTTGATATTCTTCTCCTATTTTAAGTTATTACTTTGTTTATCTATTAAGTGACTTTGTGAGAATAATCATAATTTGGTTTACATCAGATTATGTAGCCTACTAAATGAAATTGAAGATTTCTAGATCAATCCGTGGATATTGTTTGGATTTAGGAATGATCCCCAATGCTGGTTGAATCACCTGAACACAACTGATCCTTTAGTCTGTCTATTTGTTGAAGACAATGCACTGCCACAGCGAGGTATTTTGACTCCCCTGCTCTGTAGATCTGTGTAGACATGATGCTGAAGTCTGGTCTATCAACGTTACTCTCTATACGCCACATAGAGGTTTGAGTCTTGTCCGAGGTTCAGGCTCCACACACAACTGTAGCTGGACAGTCAATGGACACAAGTGGAGTGTGTTAGAGGATGCAATGTATTTTCATGGAAAGAAAATGGGAGATGTTGGGCTCCCCCCCCCCCCCCCCCCCCGGCCCTCTCTACTCGGCCACTTAAATGCAAGAGAAGAGAAAGAAACGGGTCTGGAGGGTCTAAGGAATGCATGTACATTATGTAAATGACAAATAGAGACACATTAACTTACAGAAATGTAGACATTTTCCCCACGCAGGGGACAATGATACGCATTGTGTATTTAGAATTTGTAAAGTTTGCATCCTCCTGTCAGAAGAGACTGTTGAATTGTGGGAAAAGGAGTCCGTGTTTGAGATAGTCTGTACAGTCCTCTCTCCCCGACCACATTTGTTCATTTATGTAAGATACTTTATTATCTACTTCTCAAACACGGCCGTTGGAAGAAAAAAAAAATACACACTTCTCTTTGTGTAAAATTCAACTTCTGTGTATTTCTCTATTACCTGTGTACTTTATAAAGGTGCTACAACAACAAAATAATAAAGACATTTTGAGGTACCAATCGGGATTTGTGGGAACCATGAGTGGTTCCTAAAAAATGTTGATACAAAATTTACAGTTTGTACAATTTTATCAAATTTACAGTTTTTACACGATTAGGCAAAAAATATTACTTCCGAGGTACAATCTGAAGTGATTGACACACCAGGTGGCAGTTGTCTTTTTTGTTTTGTACATTCTGTGTACAGTCATTTCATATACTAAACTGGTCAGAAAAAAAGAATTGTGATTTTTAGTCTTGCAAAACTGTATGTAGTTAGATGACGTGACATCCTAATATTTATCTAATAAATATGTATTCAAATGAAACTCATGCATCATGGTCTTGGTTTTCCAATAGCCTACATCTGCTATCCTCTATGTAACTTTAATGACAGTAAATGTATCGTCATCCACCAGACGCAATCACAGTGGAGAATGCTAGATCTACGAAGACCAACTGGCAGTCAAGTCAGTTTACGAGCTTTCATAACAATATGAGTATTACATGCATGCCCAGTTTGAAACTACCTTAAAAAGGAAGAGTCCTGTCTATCACATATAGTTATTTAGACCTAAAATACAGAGTTCGATATTGGAGTAAAGGCTTTGATGGGGAGAGGAATAAGACATTCTAACAATAAAAATCTAAATACTATTGAATATTGTAGACAGATGTATTCATCATTTTCATGGACTAGCTATCTATGTGCACAACATCATCATTTGGTGTTGCTCTTGGGGGTCTTTGCAATGCCATGTGTATTCACACACACCCCCATTCTCAGAACGTCATGTTGACAACTATGCAAAGATGTTGCAAATTAAAAATCATATAAAATATTGCTCTATTGGCGATTGCTGCGACGATGTTGTTTTCGTCTGCACCCGTCAAGAACCCAGTAGTGTATTTTGTCATCACAACTGACAACGAATCTCTGGGACGAATCATCATAGAGGTGGCTACGGTTAGCTACATAATGTTAAAGTATACTGAACAAAAATATTAACACATCATGTAAAGTGTTGGTCCCATGTTTCATGAGTTGAAATAAAAGATCCCCAAAATGATCTATACGCACAAAAAGCTTATTTCTTTCAAATTTTCTTCACAAATTTGTTTACATCCTTGTTAGTGTGCATTTCTCCTTTGCTAAGATAATCCCCACACGTCCATACAAATAAATGATGCCATTATATGGTCATTAAATAACACACAACAGCATTGCATATTTAGATAGTGGAATAGGCCTAGCCTATTTTGCAACCCGGGTGGTTATTCTAGACAAGGTTCTTCTGCGTCTTTATCAAGGCCCAAGCCTATACTATGTCATCTACTGGTATAACGTCGTCATTGAATGCCGTTCTAAAACAAGCTTTAGACTTTTATTTTGGAAATGAATCTAGAAGCTGCAAGGCAACTGTAACATCTGGGATAGAGTTGCTTGATTGACCAGCTAACTTCAGCTAACTACGTTCAGTTCATGTCCTTTTCAGATGCCACATTACTGACAAAAGTTTGTACGCATAACAAATATATGTCACCGAGTAAAGGGAGATATAAAGTAAGAATTGAACGTGTAAATGTTCATTCATAGTAGTAACATACGTTTACAGATCCATTTTACCGCTTACGTTTCATGTTTCATGCATGACTTCTTACGATCCTAGCGAATACGTATGTTCAACCTTTTGGTAGGTATCTGGCTCCATACAGGTATCCTAGCTCACCAGCTAACTCCTCAGTCTGACCCTAGTTAGTCGACCTTAATATGTAAAACACTTACACTGAACAAAACAATATAAAGTGTTGGTCCTATGTTTCATGAGCTGAAATAAACATTCACAGAAATGTTCCATACGCACAAATTATTATTTCTCTCAAATGCTGTGCACAAATATGTTTACATCCATGTTAGTGAGCATTTCTCCTTTGCCAAGATAATACATCCACCTGACAGGCGTGGCATATCAAGACGCTGATTAAATAGCATGATCATTACACAGGTGCACCTTGTGCTGGATACAATAAAATGCCACTAAAATGCTCAGTTTTATCACACAACACAATGACACAGATGTCTCAAATTTTGAGGGAGCCCGCAATTGGCATGCTGACTGTAAGAATGTCCACCAGAGCAGTTGCCAGAGAATTTAATGTTCATTTCTCTACCATAAGCTGCCTTCAACGTTGTTTTGGAGAATTTTGCAGTACGTCCAACCGGTCTCACAACATCTGACCACGTATATGGTGTCGTGTGGGCGAGTGGCTTGCTGATGTTAACATTGTGAACAGAGTGCCCCATGGTGGCAGTGGGGTTATGGTATGGGCAGGCATAAGCTACGGACAACAAAATGCAACAATTGCATTTTATTGATGGCAATTTGAATGTGCAGAGATACCGTGACGAGATCCAGAGGCCCATTATCGTGCCATTCATCCGCCGCCATCATCTCATGTTTCAGCATGATAATGCACGGCCCCATGTCACAATGATCTGTACACAGTTCATGGAAGCTGAAAATGTCCCAGTTCTTCCATGGCCTGCATACTCACCAGAGTAAACGGATGGCCGTTTACTACAGCATGTTCCAGTTCCAGACAATATCCAGCAACTTCGGACAGACATTGAAGAGTGAGACATCATTCCACAGGCCACAATTAACAGCCTGATCAACTCTATGCGAAGGAGGTGTGTCACACTGCATGAGGCAAATGGTGGTCACACCAAATACTGACTTGGTTTTCTGATCCTAGCCCCTACTTTCATCTGTGACTAACAGATGCATATCTGTATTCCCAGTCATGAAATCCATAGATTAGGGCCTAATATATTTATTTTAATTGACTGATCTCCTTATATGAACTGTAATTCAGTTTTTTTTAAATTACTGCACGTTGCGTTTATATTTTTGTTCAGTGTAATTGAAGTTGTTGAAGTAGTGTCTTCACTCCACTAGATGGCGGTATTGACAACACAGACAGGTTATTTCAATAGTTACAAATGACCTACTTTCCAAGCAAGTCAACATCCCATTTATCATAATAACATTTATTTAGACTAAACCTTTACCCCATGTTGATAGATGGACACTCCAGCTCAGGGTATGTTCTCTTGGATAATGACAGTCTGGCTCCAGTTATGGTGGGGGGAATAGACTTTTACCCAATCCAGATGTGTTCTATCTGCTTTTCTATGTCCTTCTGCAGCCAGTTACCCCACAGTGTTCCTATCTATTTAGTCTTTATGTGAGCACTTGATCCATGGAAACAACGTTTGGAGAAATAGGTTTTCTCTGCATGTACCCACATAAAAAAAGACTACAGTTCAGTATAGAATACTACCGTCCTTACTATAGAATTCTGTAGCTAACTGTAGGTATACTCCAGAATACTAGTATCCCTCAATCGTGTAGTGCTTACTACTCATGCCCCCCTTCCAGCATTGGGGAACAACCCCCCCATACATGCGTGCATGCCTCGTCTAATTCTATGGGTACAATTACTGTTTATGACACAGAGTGTTCACACCCCTCTTCTTGGCAGAGAGAAAATGTTGCAGGTTTAAAGCTTATTTCCTGCAATTCTATACATTTTTTCATTGTGTGCAGAGACAATTTGGCCGGTTTTGCCATGTCTTATGTGTGTTCATGTGATATTTGAGTGATTAAAAAACATTAGCCGACATGGGCTAGTTGATCTGGAGATTTCTGACAAGTTATAAATAGCTCTCTACGGTCTGCAATGACTGACATGAGGAAAACTGCTGATGCACTACCTACCCACTTTCAAAATTGCACCCTGTGCATTCTACTTTTAGGAACTACTGCTGTAGAATACTATATAAATACTACAGTAGTATCCGCAAGAAAACACTGCAGTAAATACTACAGTAATGCATGCAGAAACATTGCAGTCTGCAAAATTACTACACTTTTTGAATTATAGTAAATACTTCAGTTTTAATTTGCATATACCCACCATATCCAAATTTGTGCTACCCATAAGTGAGAAACCTACATGCCAAGTATAGACCACATATTGCGTTCCCTACAGGTTATAGAAACTCTGTTCAGACCCCAGTCCTACCTACAGGTTATGAAAAATGTGCTATTTTAGTTTCTCCAGTATCTTTCCTCAAGGAGAAAGCCTGCACTTCCATGTCAAAGATAATAGAACAAATCTCCTACATGTCACCATAGAGATGGATAGAGAACTCGACATGGATGTAACCCGTTTTAGCATGGCCATTGAGGGCATCCACCATTTTAAAGTAGTCAACTGGGTTTGGATTCCTATGGGTTGGGAGCAATCAGCCAATGATCAGAGCATTGTCTTCTTGAAATTGGGTGCTATGGTTTGTAAATGGCTTCAACCCCACCATCTAGTGGCTATAATAAATAAATTATAAAAGATTTGGTTCAGGACTCTAGCACTGCAGGTGGCGGTAAATCACCAACATTAAGCTTGACACTTTTCAAAACAAAAGAAAAAGACAAATTACTATTTTAAAATGGAGATAGCCACAATGGCGCTGCCAATGCTGTCACAGACGCCATAATGGCACGGATAAAATTATGAGGCCTCTTTCCATCTCTATGGATGTCGCAGTAATATTTTTGTAGAGTAAATAATCTATAAAGGCATCTATTTAGGCATGGAAGATGGACCTGAGACATATAGAATGTATAAAATAATGTTGTACATTTATTCCCAAATAAATCCATGTTTTTAAGAGTGTACTCCGTTGTTCATTGTGTCCTGTGTGCCAACATCACTAATTACTCCTGCCTTTAACACTTCCTGGTAAGGATCCAATGTCTTTTTTTAGACAGCCAGACAACCAACACGACTTCCTGTCCTTCAGTGCAGGATGTGACATCACGCCTTTGGCTTCTATTTGTCCATGAAACCTCCCTATACTGGGATATTATCTGTTTCATCTCACTTGGCTTGGAACAAAGCTGAGAAGACCAACATACTGGAAGTAACTATTTGTGATTTGAATGTGTGTGCAGAATACAAGTCAATACAAGTCAATCTACAGTTATACCGCAGTAGTATACAGGAAAACAGTTAGTGACGAATGCTATAATCATTAGTAGTGAATGAGCAATTCAGTTGTTAAGAATGCAGATACATTTTACCAACTTTGTGTGTTGTAAAATATTTTCGCAAAACCACATTTAGTTTGATGTACAGTACACCAACTTTCTTTTGTGTGGGTTCTTACCATAGAAATAGGATGTAAACATTCTATTTA
Source organism: Oncorhynchus kisutch (assembly GCF_002021735.2). Taxonomy (NCBI): domain Eukaryota; kingdom Metazoa; phylum Chordata; class Actinopteri; order Salmoniformes; family Salmonidae; genus Oncorhynchus; species Oncorhynchus kisutch. The sequence goes on from NC_034184.2 coordinate 27,928,246, forward strand.
TGATTGTAGTTACTATATTTCTATTGTTCAGGTCTTCCCTCTATTCTAGCTCTAATGTCTTTATTGTAAACGGAACAATTCTCCCCTGGTGAAATTCAGTGAGTGACCAGGGCAGAGACTGAAAAACCAGACTATGGCTGCATTTAGACAGGCAGCCCAATAATGATATTTCTTCCACCAATTGGTCTTTTGAACAATCACTTTTGATATTTTTCAGATCTGATCTGATTGGTTCAAATACAAATTAGTGAAACAATGATCAGAATAGGGCTGCCTGTCTAAACGCAACCTATGTGTCTGGGTGGTGGTGATGCTTATCAAGCTAATACTTTATGAAAGTAAATAATGAACTGAACGTGAAATAGCTACCATGGCTCTTAAACGAAACCATGCGCTCTGACTTCCCAACCGTTTGTTTGAATTCTCCAGTTACATTGTTGCCATAGAGACACTTTATCCCCGCTTCTATGTTTGAGCTAGGGATGTTATAACAAACTTAATATAATTTGGGTCCCCACCCTCTTGTGAAGTGTTTGCTATTTGGAATGTGTGTCCAAGCCCGTGCATGGAAACTTGGCTTGACAGACTACGGCCAGTGCCCTAGCCATACACTCTTTGAAAAAAGGGTTCCAAAAGGGTTCTTCGGCTGTCCTCATAGGATAACCCTTGTTGGTTCCATGTAGACTTATTTTGGGTTACATGTAGAACCCTCTATGTAAAAAGTTCTAAATGGAACTCAAAAGGGTTCTACCTGGAACCAAAAAGGGTCCTTCAAAAGGGTTCTATGGGGACAGCCAAAAAAACATTTTAGGTTCTAGATAGCACTTTTTTTTCTAAGAGTGTACTTATATACTCATGTTAAACAATAAGATGTTTACAATCATTACAAGCAATTAAGTTATTGTATCACATGCGTTTCCACTGACTATAACAAACATTAGGAACACCTTTTAACATTGAGTTGCACCCTCCCTTTGCCCTCAGAACAGCCTCAATTCATCAGGAATGGACTCTACACAGTTTCGAATGCGTTCCACAGGGATGCTGGCCCTTGTTGACTCCAATGCCTCCCACAATTGTGTCAAGTTGGCTGGATGTCTTTTGGGTGGACCATTATTGATGCACACGGGAAACTGTTGAGTGTGAAAAACCCAGCAGTGTTGCCGTTCTTGACACAAACTGGTGCGCCGGGCACCCACTACCATACCCCGTTCAAAGGCACTTTTGTCTTGCCCATTCACCCTCTGAATGGCACACATAAACAATCCATGTCTCAATTGTCTCAAGGCTTAAAAATCCTTCTTTAACCTGTCTCCTCCCCTTCATCTACATTGATTGAAGTGGATTAAACAAGTGACATTGATAAGGGATCATAGCTTTCAACTGGATTCACCTAGTCAGTGTATGTAATCGAAAGAGCAGATGCCTTTAATGTTTTGTACACTCAGTGGATATCATGAAGCGAGCATGAATGTGTGCTTTGATCTAGTCTGTAGGCTTAGTTAAAAAACCTATCCACAGCTTTGGTAAAACTATGTGCATTTTATTATCTGGTTTATATTCACTAATTTAAATGACCCAGAGAAACAAAGTTTAGAGAAAAGGTTTTATAAGTACAGAACTGGAAGTCTTGATAACTCATACAAATGACAATGTAATAGTAAAAGTGTTGAAATAAGCGTTGAAATAAACCAGTCACTTTCCCTACCCCAGATCTTTTCAACACTAGTATGAACTAGAATAGGACCTCCAGGACTTGACAACAGCTTCCTGAGGCATCGTCCTAATTTCTCCTTTACACAAACCAGCGGACCTCCGCAGTGCAGACCAAACCTGGGTTCAAATACTATTTGAAATACCTGATCTGTGCTTTATTGAGCTTGCCTGGCTTAATGGACCATCGAAAAGTCCCATCAAACCATGTCCATCGACACTCGAGGTGGGCTAGAGCAAACACTCAGTGTTTCAAGTATTTTAAACAGTATTTGAACCAGCCCTGAGCCCCACCATTGAGTAGAATTGAGTAGACAACAAATGTCGTTGTAACATATGGACAATAACGGATGGATTCAATCCGTATCGCCGAAGTATCGTGGAAGATCTACATTAAAATGTAAAGGTAATTTCCAATTGAGCCGGCATACAGTATGCAATGTTTACCATGAATACAGTCTCCGCGACCACGGGAACATAATTGTCAATTGTGCTAAAAAGCGGATCTTCAGCGCTACGGATTGCATAGAGCCCTAAAGCTGTATTGTTGTATTGTAGCCCCTGATCCCTAACCCCTGGGTACTTGTGTAGATTTGAGTGGATTGGATAGTTCTAATTAAACAATATGGTGAAATTCTATCTAGCTTTTCAGTGGGCGAGGTGAACTAAGAAGCAACGGCAGTATATTGAATAGTACAAATTCAACAATGCACTGAAAAATAACACTATCCAAATGTTTCGAATGTAACATTTATTTTATTCATCAAAATTCCTAATAGCACTAAAGCTCTAACCCATTGGGCACACACTGGTTGAATAAACGCTGAACCAACGTGGAATAGACGTTGAATTGACGTCTGTGCCCAGTGGGAAAGTAGTTTGTTGTTTTCTTAACTAACAAATAAGGCACATTTGGGAATGCCATTTCAGGGACGTGTTGCAACAGAAGTGTTATTTTCTTTTTCCACAACAACTTTTCACTCATCATCCTAACTCACTCAATCCAATTATAGCATACAATCTCACAACGTTACAGACGTCAAAGAACAAACATGAATGTCTAATCGACCACTTAAGTGTTAAAACACTACATTCAGTTAGTATGTATAAATTGCTATACACTATCAGTGAACGATACATTTTTATGACTAGTAACAATCAATTTGAAGTTGTTGAGAATGCTGAGACTATTGTACATCCCAAATGGCACCCTATTCTCGAAATAGTGCACTACTTTTGACCAGAGCCCTATGTGCTGGGTCAAAAGTAGTGCACTATAAAATGAATAGGGTGCTATTAAGGACAGACTCTATATAGCCCATTACAGTATGTAGCCAACTACGTTACAGTGCTAAAATTAAATACATTGCACGAAGTAATACACATTTTTCATTTAAAATCAAAACACATGCACATGCAAACTCTATAATAGTAATTTTGTCTCACAAACTTAGTAAGTAAGTTACACTCTGAACTACAGCCTGGTCTCATAGACTAGACGTAACATATTAAATATAAATACAGGACACTCAAATTAGTATGACATGTTACTTTGGCATGGCTACATGAGACAGAAGGTTACTATAACGTGAACGTATAGCAACTCAAAGGTTGCGTGTTCGAATCTCATCACGGACAGTTTTAGCTAATTAGCAACTTTGAAACTACTTAACATGTTAGCTAACCCTTCCCTTAACCTGTTAGCCTAACCCCTAACCTATAACATGAACATCTAGCAACCCAAAGGTTGCGTGTTCGAATCTCATCACGGACAGTTTTAGCTAATTAGCAACTACTTAGCATGTTAGCTAACCCTTCCCTTAACCCTTTGACCTAACCCCTGACCTTAACTCGAACCCCTAGCCTAGCTAACTATAGCCAGTTAGCCACCTAGCTAACGTTACCCACAACAAATACGAAACATAACATATTATACTACACGGAAGAAGACAGATTTATGTTTACTATGTTAAGTCTACCCCTGAGTCCAGGTTTACTACACTATGAATAAAAATAATTATTTCACAAATGTCCTGCTTTGGCAAACTAGAACTCACAGTTGAATGTGCTTATATAGTGGCGAGTATCAGTCATTCAAATATAAAAATGATTTCTTCTGCATGTTAACAAAACAGTATTATTGCTTAACCTAGTAACATCTTAATGAATGATATAGAATTTGAATAACAAAACATTGGTAATTATGTCTGCCATTTTCATAACAATGCAATACTCGTAATACGACATGAATGCATGCTATTCAAAGGACACAAATTGTAACTCATTGACATATTAGTTAAAGCACTTAGGTATCATTCTGGGTTATGCAATACTGATAAAGTTTCTAACCGCAAAAAAAACACACAATGGCTTATAATTGAGTAAAGGGTATTCATAATTATGTACCAACTTTTTTAATCTATGTATTTCAATATTTTCTTCTTAGTGTAACTGTTGCTTATTTTATATATATTTTTTAAATGTTGTAAAAAATCTTTTCATAAATATTTCTGTAGGATTATCCCCTCAGGTCATTGTAAAACATAAACAAAAAAACTCCCAGCTTTATTTGTTTCTCAGCAATATAGGCCCTTTTTCACATAGAAAGCTTCAAAATTGCATTACATTTCAGAGGAGCTAAGATCCTTAAAAATTATGGCCATCTAATATATACATAAACAGTCAGTTGTAAAATGTATTTTTGAAGGAAAAATAAAAACATATTTTTTTTTTTTTTACATCTATAAAGTATTTTTTCCAAATTACATAAATCTTTCATAGAAAATAACAAACCCATACCGAAAAGGAACTAGAAAAATCAAGTATATGTCAGGGCTGGATTAAATCAGTATCGCAGAAGCATCACGGAAGCTCCGCATTATAGCGCAGATTACATTTAAAAGGTAATGTTCCCCTGTTAGTGGAGACTGTATTCACGTTACCATTACATTTTTACGCTGATCTTCTGCGATACTTCCACGATACGGATTGAATCCAGCCCTAAATTCAAGACAAAAAAACACATCTGAAAAAGCATTTGTATACGTTTTAAATACAATAAACACATTGTATGAACTGCTTCCATTGGCTCGTTATGCCATCTCAAACACATGGCTTCTTCTTCACAAACTAGTCTGGACGGAATCAGACTATCCCACAAAAATATATTGGGCAATTTTATATTTTCTTTATATTCTTCATGATATTCCTTATATTCTTAAGGATATTCTTATCCTTATATTCCTTAAAAGTCAAAGCACTCACAAGCCTAATGCATATCGATTTTGATCAGTATTAGCACTTTAGGGGTTCTATTCAATTAGATCTGCTTTAGCTGTCATCCGCATAGCAATTGTTTTGGCAGTGTCGGAGGTGGAACGGAGTTAGAGTTGTCAAATCCACAAGCCGCTCCTGCAATTATACTGTACCTAAAGTGGAAAATGGCATTGCCATTGGCTGGAAAGAGTCGCAGTAAGAGATATCCCATGCAGCCATGTTCACAAGTTTGAAGACTGGAATGTGAGATGTAATCTACACCTCGATTAGGCTGATAGAAATCTTTTTTATTTTTTATTCATTTAAAAAAATATATATTACCCCTTTTTCTCCCCAATTTCGTGGTATCCAATTGGTAGTTACAGACTTGTCCCATCGCTGCAACTCCCATACGGACTCCGGAGAGGCGAAGATCGAGAGCCATGCGTCCTTCAAAACACAACCCGCCAAGCCGCACTGCTTCTTGACACAATGCCCGCTTAACCCAGAAGCCAACCGCGGAGGAAACACTGTACACATGGCGACCGTGTCCGCGTGCATTGCACACGCCCTGCCCGGATGATACTGGGCCAATTGTGCGTCGCCCCATGGGTCTCCCAGTCGTGGCCGGCTGCGACAGAGCCTGGACTCGGACCAGGATCCCTAGTGGCCTTAGACCACTGCACTACTCGGGAGGCCCTCATTATTTATTTTTATGATTTTCAATTTGAGCTTAATTAGTTAATCTATATAGCCTACACTTTCTCGTTCTGATCTTCTAACGCAAGTGGGATGGGTGTGGCATCGTGACAATGATCAAGAGCAGCTGCTCACTGATTGGACAGCTCCAATGCAGTTATACCTCCGACTCCTTCAACACATCAGCTGTGCAGTTGATTGAATCTAGGCTTAGGTTTAGTTGGCTAATACCCAAGCTAACGGAGATGGCTAATGGAAACATACACTACTGTTGGGAAGAGAATAAAGACTAGAATATATTGTAAAGATAGGATATCAGCAGTGTTCTGCTCGGTTGTAGTTGGTTTTATAACACTTATTAGATATGACAGAGAAACAGATCAATTGTATTAGCTACAGTACTGAAAATATAGAATTGATCCCAACATTATGTGGGGAGAAAATAATAATCTGCTATGACCTGTAATCAACGAACGAAACCCTCAACATCAATACGATTCACATCAAATATGATAAAAAAAAACATTTTTGTTCAGATGATAATACAATATCCATATAATGGCTATGATGCATCTCCTCGTGATTATAAAGCCTAATATTTTATGAGTAGACTACTATCCTGTAGGCTGGTTCAAGATCTAATTGTGCTGTCACAATGACTATAGGGGTTGTCAAGAGTCACAAACAGATCTGGAAACAGGCTAACTATCCTTCACCCCCCATATAACTAAAACCAACTGAGTGTGATGTCCAAGTTTTGACAAATGATGCATAAGGCATTGTTCCGTATCCAACCATTGTATGTAAGACAACAGACTAAACTCCTACTTGTGTTTGTTAAATCAATCATTAAGTCATAAACAGACTATCATCTCAAGGACGGGATTCAATCCGATCACGAGTTATAGGCATTGCAGCTTTTAAAATAAATGTTCGCGCATTTGTGGAGATCCCATTCACAGTAAAACACTGCATATCGTCTCAATCGGAAATGGCCTTTAAAAGCCCAAATGAGATCAGATTTAATCCCGGAGAACGAGGAAGAGGTATACATCTTTTAGTCAAAACCTCATTCACATTAGTGGACTGACTTCAAAATAACATCCTTGTTGATTCCATGACAACAGACTCGCTACAGTGTGTGTGATTGTTTTTGCTAGATGCTTTAGTTACTGCGTCCAAACTCAAAAAATGGTGTAGAGGAAGACATTAGCCAGTTGAAACTTCTCAGTTCTAATGGGGTAAGGTCATTTGTTTTCCCATTTGTATTCACATCTTGAACTTGCATCAAACTTGGCAAAACACTACCTCAGAGTTACTTAGTTTAATCCAGTTCCAAACTAAGTTCAATTCTCCTCTTATTTCATTTCCTTCAAATTTTTCTAAATAATTATTCTCTTTTTACAAGGCACATTGGTACTTTTAAGATAATATAAAATATACAACTATTAATTCAACCTTTATAGAACCATTAAACACATTCTAAATATTTGAGAAACTAATGTGTTTGATTTGAAAAATACACCTCAGCTTTGAAAATTGGTAGCAAACTTCTCTTCAGCTATACTCACAACATAAATGTTCCAAGTGTCAATAACCTCTATCGCTAAAATACAACTAAACCTAACGTTACAAAATGTTAGATCAAAGATATTCTTCCCTCTAGATTCTCCAACGATAAAGTTTAAAGTATAGGCCTAGATCTTTGAAAACAGAGATAATGGTTAGTTACCTCCTCAATAAAGACATTATTTAATGTTTATATCATGATGTGGTATCAAACACACAGAAACGTAAACTTAATCCATCATCACACTTACAAAACTTCCTCTGATAAACAAAACATGGCTATGTCTGTTACAAGACAACTTTCCCACTTATTTTTTCTTCACCAAACATTATATTCATCTTACCTACATCCCTTCACCTCTCTCTCTCCCCAGACATCCTTTACTGCTGTCACCTGTTTGACACACTATGAAGGGGATAAACCCCTTGGAAAAAGATATTAGTTCGATTCACTGTCATATTTCTAGGTAAATAAAGCTGTCTTAAAGTAGCGTTACAAGATTGGAACAGCTCTATTGGCCAGGTGTGAGTCCTAAAAAAGATGTGAATTTGCAAATGCTATATGTATACTATAAAACCACTTTGAAATGCATAAGGATTACTTATTTACTGTATATACCAGATTAAATACCAGTTCTAATAAACTAAAATCCACCATGTCAATCTACCGGCATCCTACACCAAATAGACTACTGAAGTTGAGTCCTTAATAAGAATATTGTTTGCATACATAGAGTACAGGACGGAATTACTGTTCAAGGAACTCATTACAATAATAAAATGATTATTTGGAAGTAAAGTATTAAATTAGGTAGGCAAAAAAAGACTACAGCATTGCAGATAGGTTCAATCTAACACTTGAGAGTCTAAATACTGTATGAATGGTATATTGGCTAAGAGGAACTGGATATTCAGTCTTTATCATAACAGAAACGGCTCTTATTGCATTTGGCTTTGGACAAGAATTTTCAAAGCTGGTCAATTTGTAAATCTCGATTAATACCTCAACACTAATTTCATTGCTGACGTAAATGCATAGCATGTTAAATACAAAACATCAATGTTATTATCACGGTACTACATCTAAACGAAGAACGATTCTCAACCTAAAGTAGTTTCTATAGACAATTAGAAGCAGTTACACAATAATACTTTGATATAAAAACATACACATACATATATACTATTACACATTCATATACAAGTAACTGCCAAAATAATGGAAACACAAGTAAATGAGGGATACAAAGTATATTGAAAGCAGGAGCTTCCACACAGGTGTGGTTCCTGAGTTAATTAAACAATTAAAATCCCATCATGCTTAGGGTCATGTATAAAAATGCTGGGCAGGCCATGATTTTTGCCATTATTTTGGCTACCATGGCTATGCCACCATAGGATGACAATGCCCCCATGCACGGGGCACAAGTGGTCACTGAATGATTTGCTGAGCATGAAAACTATGTAAACCATATGCCATGGCAGTCTCAGTCACCAGATCTCAACCCAATTGAACACTTACGGGAGATTCTGGAGTGGCGCCCGAGACAGCGTTTTCCACCACCATCAACAGATCACGAAATTATGGAATTTCTCTTGGGAGAATGGTGTCGCATCCCTCCTATAGAGTTCCAGACACTTGTTGAATCTAGGCCAAGGTTCATTGAAGCTGCTCTGGCCCTGTTATTAAGACACTTTATGTTGGAGTTTCCTAGATTTTGACAGTAACTTGTATATATCCCAGTTAAAATCAATTCAAAATTGCACAACAGACAAACAGACGACAAATAATAAATACACCACATATAACATGTAAGCCAGGGATGTTTGGTGCGGTATCCCTCCGTTAATCAATCAATAATCAATTCAGAATTCCTTCACAGTTATTAATGTATAGGTTGACATTTGACCAGACATTGACCCCGACTTGAGCCCATGACGATAGAAGGTTTAGGGACCTTTGTTACATTACCATCACTAGAAGCCCTGTCTCTGTCTGTTTTAATACTCAGAACATCCACACACACTTCACTTGGCAGGGAAAACGCTTCTGTAACCACAAAATCAACAGAGCCCAAAGTGAGGTAATGAAACCAAAGAGAGGGCAATACTGTCAGTGAGAACAATATCACATTATACACACACACATTGCGTGGGGTACACAAGGCTACAAGGCCCTGTCATGATTGAGGATATTTACATACAATTATTTAGGCAAGTTTTCACTGTTTAAAAAGAGCACTTTGTGGGGTTTTCTCACTGTTTAGAAAGAGCACTTTGTGGGCTTTTAATCACTAAGTACAGATCTTGGATCAGTTTCTCTCACTCCTTTACCATTAAGAAAGGGCCAGTAGGTGTAGGGATAATGACCAGGAACTGGGTTTAGTGACAAACCTCCCCAAAAGGAGGTTTAACGGCTAATTCAGAGAGGGGATGGGAGGAGGAACAAGGGAGGGGGAGGAGGAGTGGAAGGGGTGAGGAACAGGTGATGGAGATGGGGAGAGGAGAAGGAGGATGGATGGATGAGAGGGAGGGGAGGAGGAGTGGAAGGGGTGAGGAACAGGTGATGGAGAAGGAGGATGGATGGATGAGAGGGAGGGGAGGAGGAGTGGAAGGGGTGAGGAACAGGTGATGGAGATGGGGAGAGGAGAAGGAGGATGGATGGATGAGAGGGAGGGGAGGAGGAGTGGAAGGGGTGAGGAACAGGTGATGGAGAAGGAGGATGGATGGATGAGAGGGAGGGGAGGAGGAGTGGAAGGGGTGAGGAACAGGTGATGGAGAAGGAGGATGGATGGATGAGAGGGAGGGGAGGAGGAGGAGTGGAAGGGGTGAGGAACAGGTGATGGAGAAGGAGGATGGATGGATGAGAGGGAGGGGAGGAGGAGTGGAAGGGGTGAGGAACAGGTGATGGAGATGGGGAGAGGAGAAGGAGGATGGATGGATGAGAGGGAGGGGAGGAGGAGTGGAAGGGGTGAGGAACAGGTGATGGAGAAGGAGGATGGATGGATGAGAGGGAGGGGAGGAGGAGTGGAAGGGGTGAGGAACAGGTGATGGAGATGGGGAGAGGAGAAGGAGGATGGATGGATGAGAGGGAGGGGAGGAGGAGTGGAAGGGGTGAGGAACAGGTGATGGAGAAGGAGGATGGATGGATGAGAGGGAGGGGAGGAGGAGTGGAAGGGGTGAGGAACAGGTGATGGAGAAGGAGGATGGATGGATGAGAGGGAGGGGAGGAGGAGGAGTGGAAGGGGTGAGGAACAGGTGATGGAGAAGGAGGATGGATGGATGAGAGGGAGGGGAGGAGGAGTGGAAGGGGTGAGGAACAGGTGATGGAGAAGGAGGATGGATGGATGAGAGGGAGGGGAGGATTGAAGCAAGGGGCGGGAGTATATGTTAAGGTGTTATTGCACGCGGCGGCAGTAGTAGCCCAGGACTTTGCATTTCTCACACAGGTGCTGAGGGTGCTCCTTACTCTGGTCTGAGACGTCCAGGCCATCAGGCTTCTCCAATGGACGCTAACAGGGAGGAGAGTTACGTAGGGAGAAAGATGGGGAGAGGGGGTAGAGAAAGATGGATGACAGAGAAGGAGGTAGAGAAAGAGAAGAGTGAGACTCATCATGTACAAGTATACACACTATATAAAACGTTTGCAATGGTGATAACATGACAGGGGGAAGAGTTAACCTCAGTTCTACAGTATACTGGGTGCTAACCACATACTGACAATTCACCCCACACTCAACACAAACAAACACACACACACACCCAACGCAAAGCCTTCAACCTGCCAGCAGTTTGTTTGGGACTCAAACCAGCTCTGTTGTATTCCAAAATCTCAGGCCACAAGAACTAACCCTGGATTTTTTCAGACCTGGAGTCAGTGTAGTTTCTGTTATTGGTGTCAGAGCTGAGGCAAATAACCCTAACAGATCTCCTTCTCTCGCTAACACGATATAATGACAGAGTCGACGTTCCAAATGGTAACCTATTCTCTATGTAGTGCACTACCTTTGACCAAAGCCCCCTCCTACATGCTATAATTCCAGAAAGAGGTCCAAGGCACATGTTTGCTGATATAAACCTGCATGAAAATACCAGCTACACCACTGGGAGTAATGGTTTGTTGGAAAGTATATGATGGACAACAGAGGGTATCGTTCAGCGCCAACGGTTTGTTGGATGTCGATCACATACAATCCCTCAGCAATCATTTGCTTTCCCACCCAATGTTGTTACAGAGGGTTTTGTTATGATACTGTTATTTTTTCCAGACCGACAGTCTCAGACTGATTCTATAACTTGTCAAAACCAGAGCCCGTATTCATAAAGTGTCTCTGATCTAAGCTTAGTATTTCCTATTAGATCACAATGAATATGATGATATGCACAGAGCGGATCAGATCCTAGATCAGCATTCCTAATCTGAGACACTTTATGGATAAAGGCCCAGGTTGCCAAGGACCAGAGCAAGAAGACAATGCAGCCAGCCTTCGCCATTACTGTCTGCCACTAGCTTTAAAGGCTTACTGATAATAACATGAAATACATATCAAACATACCCACAATGTTAAGTTTGGCTTCCAAAATAGGATGTACTTGATGACAAAGTATATGTTTCGGAGGAAAAATTATCTGATAGTTAAACATCTTGGGTTTTGGACTGAAGGACTGCAATCTGTCCAGTTTGTCTGTGTATTTATTAAATGGATAAAACTGTTTTCATGATTAGTTTATTTTGAATGAATGCCACACATATTTTCAATCCAAAACCAGATTCCATCCGGCCATAGATATCCGGATGCCTCTCTTAAAGTCATGAAATGTGAAAACTATAGAAGCACATAGACAGTCTAGAATACTATAACGTAAGGTAACTCATCTGTGATGGTTGATCTTATTGTTTCACTCTGATCTTGAGCCTGAACCAGTCAAAGACTCCTGGGACTAATGTGCTATTTGATGCTATTTAGAAGGTCAGGGCTCAGGTCAGGAAGCTTTATACCACCTAACAGGAACTGTTGAGGACATGAAGACTTGCAGTTTAAAGCGTATCTGGGAATCAGATACCAACGTTGGAAGATAAGAAAAATACACAATGTTTAATTCATTTCCCTCAGTCCTTTCTGTTGGAGCCAAGCTCTGTGTGTGTGTGTGTGTGTGTGTGCAGTACCTGGGGGTTAGTGGTTCATTCTCAAACGCTGACAGGGGGAAATATGTGAAGTGGGTGACATAGCAAATGTGTGGAATTTGCCCGTGAGTGTGGTGCTAGCCACAACACACACGCAAGCGCACACACACACACACACACACACACACACACACACACACACACACACACACACACACACACACACACACACACACACACACACACACACACACACACACAAACACAAACACACACACACACACACACAGAAATGAGCATGCTTTTCCCACAAGCTGTTTCCATCGAACAGAGACTTTTCTCTGCCGTTTTAAAAGACTGACTTTGGTGAGAATAATCACTGTGAATGCTGCGCTTAATGGTGATTTAATACATTCTCATCATCGGTTTGATCTGATGAAGTCGCCTGATATTGCTTGAAGCATTCTATCATAATATGAATATCTATGATGTTGTGACCGTGACCATAGCTACAGTATAGTAGAACCCTCAATGGCATTGAAGAATGGATGAAGATCCATGCAAATCCTAATGTAGCTGTATGTCCAAATCCAAAGCAGCAAGCAACCCCTAGCCCCTATGCCCTATCCCCTATGCCCTATGCACTTGTGCGCCTAGTCCCCTACACCAGTGGTAACCTACATTTTCTGAGCCAAGATCACTTTCTGATTCAAAATGCAGGCCGAGATCTACCGCTCAGATCATTTTTTAAACATGACTTGAAAAAACGTACACTACCGTTCAAAGGTTTGGGGTCACGTAGAAATGTCCTTGTTTTTGAAAGAAAAACACATTTTCTGTCCATTAAAATAACATCAAATTGATCCGAAATACAGTGTAGACATTGTTAAACACTGCAAATGACTATTGTAGCTGGAAACGGCTGATTTTGAATGGAATGTCTATATAGACGTACAGATGCCCATTATCAGCAACCATCACTCCTGTGCTCCAATGGCACATTGTGTTCGCTAATCCAAGTTTATAATTTTAAGTTAAGTTTAAGTTAAAGTTTATAATTGATCATTAGAAAACCCTTTTGCAATTATGTTAGCACAGCTGAAAACTGGCATTCTTTAGACTAGTTGAGTATCTGGAGCATCAGCATTTGTGGCCAGAAACAAAGGCCTTTCTTCTGAAACTCAGTCTATTCTTGTTCTAAGAAATGAAGGCTATTCCATGTGAGAAATTGCCAAGAAACTGAAGATCTCTTATAACGCGGTGTACTACTCCCTTCACAGAACAGCGCAAATTGGCACTAACCAGAATAGAAAAGGAGTGGGAGGCCCCGGTGCACAACTGAGTAAGAGGACAAGTACATTAGAGTGTCTAGTTTGAGAAACAGACGCCTCACAAGTCCTCAACTGGCAGCTTCATTAAATAGTACCGGCAAAACACCAGTCTCAACGTCTACAGTGAAGAGGCGACTCCGGGATGCTGGCCTTCTAGGCAGAGTTCCTCTGTCCAGTGTCTGTGTTCTTTTGCCCATCTTAATATTTTCTTTTTATGGGCCAGTCTGAGATATAGATTTTTCTTTGCAACTCTGCCTAGAAGGCCAGCATCTCGGAGTCGGCTCTTCACTGTTGACATTGAGACGGGTGTTTTGCGGGTTAAAATATGTTAACATTTATCGGGGGGTATGATATTTGTGCATCTGTACCTTTCTTACCCATCATTGCGATTCATTCAGGATTGTCTGAAATCATGGTAGCAACCACATTAATGTGGAAGTGCTTAGAAATATATTATATTATTATTTACTATAAAAGAGACTCCAAAATGACACAATACATTATTTACCATTAATTTCTATTGGGCACATAATAATCTGAAACACAACCAAAACAAATAGCCAAATAATCCAACATATTTGTAAAGTTACAAGCTTGATGTAGGCATTGCGTGCTATGAATATGGGACCAAATAATTAATACATATATAAATGAATTTGTCCCTGTCACACCCTGACCATAGTTTGCTTTGTATGTTTCTATGTTTTATTTGGTCAGGATGTGATCTGAGTGGGCATTCTATGTTGTGTGTCTAGTTTGTCTGTTTCTGTGTTTGGCCTGATATGGTTCTCAACCAGAGGCAGGTGTTAGTCATTGTCTCTGATTGGGGACCATATTTAGGTAGTCTGTTTGGTGTTGGGTTTTGTGGGTGATTGTTTCTGTGTTTGCACCAGATAGGGCTGTTTTGGTTTTTTCACATTTCTTGTTGTGTTAGTTTATTCATGTATAGTGTCTATATTAAAGAACCATGAATAACCACCACGCTGCGTTTTGGTCTGCCTCTCCTTCAACACAAGAAAACCGTTACAGTCCCAATACTTTTGGTCCCCTAAAATGGGTGGACTATGTACATAAAGTGCTGTAAACAGTTCACCCGATATGGATGTAAATACCATACAATTAAAGCTGACAATCTGTACTTTAACCTCATAGTCATTGTTTGATTTCAAATCCAAATATGGGGAGTATAGAGCCAAAAGAAGAAAAAAAAGGCTTCACTGTCCCAATAATTATGTAGGACACTGTATAACCATTTGTCCATTTGCTATCCAACCCTCAGATTTCAAAAAGTGCAAGAATTGTGGGTAGGGACTAGAGGTACATTTGAGTTTGGGCGATTATCCCAAACTCTGGGAGGGAGAAATAGCTAAAGTGGCCAATCATCACTATGGAGAAATACAATAGAATGTACTGTGCAGAGCCCAACAGCTACTTTCACTTTCCCATAAAGTTTTCTTGCACTCTTTCAATAATGGTTTAAAGGGGCAATCTGGGATTCAAGCAACAACAATAACAAAGCAGTCACCTCGCCACTTGGTGGGATTGGGCTGGAGAAATGCAATACCAGGTTGCCCCTTTAATATCAGAGCGAGTGAAGATGTAGCCTTCTTGAGAAAAGGCATCTCCTTTCTGTCCAATTTAGCATTATTGCTAGAAGAGTGAATCGTGCACACTCTTTCCATAGTATGCAGGGTAGGTCTATGTCCCAAATGGTACCCTATTCCCTATATAGTACATTACTTTTGACCAGGACCCAGGGAACTACAAGTTGGGCCTCCTGCAGCCAAAACTGTATTTTAAGTGGTGGAATTAACTGAATTTGTTGAAATGAAAATATGACTAGATTGAGTGTGGAAGTTACATGTAATGTTTGGAACTGGGGAATTACGTCTGAAGCTCTTTCTCCCCTCTCAATTCTACAAACAAAACATTTACACATTTTCAAGTTAATTGAATGAAGGAATATTTAATGACAGTGATAATGATAATACAATTCTGGATGTCACATATTTGGACAGTTATAACATCTAGTTAAACTGTTTCTTGGAGTTTATTGCTTTCGAGAGATTAATAGTTTAAGTGACAGAGCTCTGGGCCCATATTCACAAAGTGTCTCAGAGTAGTGTGAGGCCGTGTCTAGACTTGACAGTTCATGCAGCTTTAGTATTCTGATGATAGATTTCTGATCATGGAATTCCGAACATGTCATGCATCTATACCTACATTTAAATATGTCTACTGTGTCCACAATGTGTCCGGATTCCCTTATCCTGCGCTATATTAAAATGCCAGTATGCATTCTACAAATGGTAGAATAGGTCAAATATGTTAATAACTCAACAACAACAGATGCCAGTAGCTAACTACTGTAGCTACTAACCTCTGTAGCTAGCCAGCAAGCAAAGCTAAAGGGATTGCATACGGGTTAGCATAACTACCCAAGCAATTATTTTTTTTAAATAAATATTAGCTAGCTGGCTAGCATTTATGAGGCCAGCAAACACGTTCCTCGCATGCTAGGAATGTATTTCCTCCAACATTATAATGAAAATGTGTCACCAACTGTATGCGCATTCGGTAGCCTGATTGCATCCAGACCAGAGCATGTGAGCAGAGTTGAGTGGTTGGAAATCCCGTTCCATCGCTCCATGTCCTTTCCAACCACTCTGCTAAGAACCGCTCCATGCACCTAGAAAAAACCAAATACCACTCCAAATTCACTCCATTCATTAACATCACAACTTAACCAACAGAGAATAATGGAGAATATCCTCTCCACACTTGACGAGCCACTGGGGATGCTAAACACCCGTTTGGCTCCTCTTGCCAGGCTGGGCAGAGATATATATATTTTTCTATAGGCAGGCCTAAAGTTTTTTAGGTAAAATAACCCAAATCAAAACAGAAAGCTCCTCGAACGTGAGAATATGCCAGGCCTATTGGGCCAAAATCAATGATGGCCTATTGTATAGATAATAGAACAAAAATGAACAAAATATCAGATTTTTGGTTTATAAATACTTTGCTACAATGACACACTTACTTATCTACCCAACTCGTTCCTTTCTTTTAGCATGTGCACATAGTAAGTACACCATCATGCTTCTAGATATGTGTCTTTTCAGATTCCACAAAGATTCTTAATCACCGCACTCCCTCTCTTGCTCTTGGTCCTCATCTTTGTAAGTCCCCTTGATCTTCCTCCTGTGCATTTAATCAGTTTCTTTATGAAAATACTTAGCAAACTCCATGACAGTAGGTAAAGCAAGGGGTTACTGCAGCCCACAAGTAGACTACAAATGCATACTGGGCCGAGCATGCCCTGAGCTCGTGGGGTGCTACTGGAGCGAAATTGGAGCGGGCGAGAAGGCCGATGCTCAAGCCTTTGGGAATCTCGCCCCACCCTCCACTCAAATTGGGCACGCCCTGCTCCTTGCTCCGCTCCAGCTCTGCTCACATACTCTGGTCCAGACTGAGGAGAAATTCGCACACAATGCATCCCTGACCACCTCCTGAAGTGGTGAGCCAGATCTAAACACAATCAGACCACAAAGCCACCCATCTTTTCAATGCAATCTTTTATTTCGGATAGCAAAAGTCGCATGTAAGTGTCAAGTGTAGACACGACACGACCTAAAATTATTTTAGGAGCATTTATATCTAGGCTCAGGTCCCAGCCGTCCATATAATCTAAATCATCGTAATCTTAAAGGCAAACTGATTCTAGATCAGCACTCTTACTTTACTCTGAGGCTCTTTTTTTTTTACTATATTTTAATCAGGCAAGTTGGGAACAGCCTACAAAATGTAAGCAGCCACAGGTTTTCGCGTCCAAAATAGCACCCTTATACCATAGTCAAAACTAGTGTACTGCATAGGGAATAGGAAGCCATTTAGGACATTTCCCTCCCTGTATCTGGACGTTATTAGGCCTGTTATTTCACCATTAAAACAAATGTAGCTTCAACACACCCCTCCATTTATACACTTTCCCTTACAAACCCCTGACTAAAGAGATTGAGTTGTCAAACCATATTCTGAGTGTTTTGTAATAATGATTATGATTTTTCCATAACATACAAAATTACTCCATCACACACACACACACACACACACACTCACAAACACCCCATGCACAACAGTACACATATGCGCACGTGCACACACATACGTTGTCCTACCTGCTTGTGTGGGTAGACGTTGATATGGCACTTGATACATTCTTGTCCCATGTTGGCCCAGGAGTTACCGCTCATCCACTTCCTCTTACACTTGGGACATTTGTACTCCCCGAAACACCTCTTCTTCCCCTGGTATGGAGTTAGACCCTCACCTTTAGGCCGTGCCTGGGAGGACAAAATAGAGAGGTTTAGATTGTATCTTAAGATACACTACACATGTTTATGGACACTCGCTTATCATAAATCGAATTCCAAAATCATGGGTATTCATTTGGAGTTGGTCCCCCTTTGCTGCTATAACAGCCTCCACTCGTCTGGGAAGGCGTTTCACTAGATGTTGGAACATTGCTGTGGGGACTTGCTTCCATTCAGCCACAAGAGCATTAGTGAGGTCAGCACTGATGTTGGGCGATTAGGCCTGGCTTTGCAGTCGGCGTTCCAATTTATCCCAAAGGTGTTCGATGGGGTTAAGGTCCGGGCTCTGTGCAGGCCAGTCAAGTTCTTCCACACCTATCTCGACAAACAATTTCTGTATGGACTTTGCTTTGTGCACGGAGGTATTGTCATGCTGAAACAGGAAAGGCCTTCCCAAACTGTTGCCACAAAGTTGGAAGCACAGAATCGTCTAGAATGTCATTGTATGCTGTAGTGTTAAGATTTCCCTTCACTGGAACTAAGGGGCCTGGCCCGAACCATGAAAAACAGCCCCAGACCCTATTTCCTCTTCCACCAAGCATTACAGTTGGCACTATGCATTCTGGCAGATATCGTTCTCCTGGCATCCGCCAGACTCCGATTCGTCCGTCGGACTGATAGATGGTGAAGCGTGATTCATCACTCCAGCGAACGCATTTCCACTGCTCCAGAGTCCAATGGCAGTGAGCTTTACACCACTCCAGTCAGCGGTTAGCATTGCGCATGGTGATCTTAGGCTTGTGTGTGGCTGCTTGGCCATGGAAACCCATTTCATGAAGCTCCCAACAAACAGTTGGGAAACTGTACTGACGTTGCTTCCAGAGGTAGTTTGGAACTCAGTAGTGAGTGTTGCAACCGAGGACAGACGATTTTTATGCGCTACGCACTTCAGAACTTGGCCCCCCCGTTCTGTGAGATTGTGTGGACTACCACATTGCGACTGAGCCATTGTTGCTCCTAGATGTTTCCACTTCACAATAACAGCAGTTACAGTTGACCGGGGAAGCTCTAACAGGGCAGACAAACTGACTTGTTGGAAAGGTGGCATCCTTTGACTGCGCCATGTTGAAAGTCACTGAGCTCTTTAGTACGAGCCATTATGCTGCCAATGTTTGGCTATGGAGATTGCATGGCTGTGTGCTCCATTTTATACACCTGTGAGCAACAGTGGTGGCTGAAATAGCAGAATCCACTCATTTGAAGTGTGTCCACATACTGTTGGCCATGTAGTGTATATCATGTGGGTCAAGGTCAAGGTCCCTGAAACAAATGGTGAGAACACAAAAGAGATAAAGACTGATGCAAAAAGTTTACTTAACTAATGCTACCCTTTTTGTTCTTTATTTTTTTGGGGGTGCTTATATTTTTCCTATGTATGCAGCATATTGTAACATTTAGAGAGTTGAGAAACTGAGACTGAGAGGAGAAGGGTTTTCGGCCACACTCTGTCTCACACACACAGACAAACTCACACTCCGCCAGCCATGAAATGAAGCATGCAAGAGGCTAATATCCCTGGGAGGGGCTCCTCCTCATCATACTACCGAGTTCATACGGTCTTCGTCCCAAATGACACCATAGTCTCTATATAGCGCACTACTTTTAACCAGGGCCCAAATGGCTCTGGTCAAAAGTAGTACGCTATATAGGGAATAGGGTGCCATTTGTGACGCAACTCCATACTGGCAGTGGTTCATCTAAGCCAGGCTACTACAACAGCATCACGGGGTAAAAGTCTCCTTTTCCCCCTAGAGTGTCGCAAACAAAAGCACGTTTGATGTCATTGTGGGGATAAATCACTATGCGTGCGTATGTCCTGCCAAAACGAACTAATTAGGGAGCGTGACTGGCGTTGGCTGATCTCCCACTGGCTGATGGCTGATGTGTTCGGCTGATGTCATGTTGGATTCTGAACCCCACCCATTAGATGCAAATCCCTGTATACTACAACCTACTCTAGTAATAAAACAAACACTTCTTTCAAGAATCCCTAAGAATGCACTTTTTTGTTCCAGCCCAGCACTAGCACAACCGATTCAACTTGTCAACAAACCACCAAGCCCATGATTAGTTATTAAGGCTTGTTTTGTTACAAGGCGGAGCGAATTGCCCAAAGCTGGTCCCAGATTTCAGGGAGAGGGCAGAGAGGCGAGAGAATTCAGGGGGTAGACAGTGTTATAAAGAGGTGGAGAGGTCTGTTGGGAGGTGGGAAGATGTGTGTACATAGCCAGAGATAGACAGTGCTAGAGCTACAGCTCTGCAAGGAGAGTAGAAGGATGATCTACATGGAGCATTGACAGATAACTTGTGATGGTCAGGAGTAGGGTCCCAAAATTCTGCGAACTTTCAATAAATTCCCAGTTTTTTGCCAAATCCCAGATTGGAGGAAAAACCAGGAAGTACAGAATCCTCCAACTAGTATTTCTGGAGAACCAGAGAATTTATTGAAGGTTCCCAGAATTGTGCAACTCTAGTCAGGAGAGGACATCAGAGTTTTCACAAAGCATCTCAGAGCAGGAGTGTTGATTTAGGATAAGTTTTGCTTTTTAGATTACAATGATAACATGAAATATAAATAAATAATTTAAAAAATGGTTTTATTGTCACATACACCATGCAGTGAAATGTGTTGTTTTACAGGGTCAGTCATAGTAGTACAGCAACCCTGAAGCAAATTAGGGTTAAGTGCCTTGCTCAAGGACACAGATTTTTCACCTTGTCGGCTCGGGTATTCAAACCTTTCGGTTACTGGCCCAATATGTTGCAAATAACAGATTACATTTGACAAATATCTGACAGCCTCTGCTTACTGGAGTTGGTAAAAACATTCCTTGTAAGATCGTTTGGAGGGGACTGTCTGGGGCTCCAGGCATAAGCGCTCATATCTCTTAGGTTCCCCGGAGTTAGAATAATAGGTGCAAGTTTGAAATTTGGTTGTGCATCAGCAGTTTTTCTCTTGTTTTGACAGTCACTCACAGCCACTCAATTAACCCTGACCTCCAGGGGGCCCCCATTGATTTTGTTAGTCACTCTCACTCAGATATCATTAACATGGCATAAGTCATTACAAAATGTGTAGAATTGTAGTAAATTAGCATTAAAACTGCAAGAATGTCTCTCTTTACCATGGAAAAATTTGTAGAATTGCATTAAATTTGTTATAAAATACCTACACACCAAATCTCACTTAGGGTCCCCAAAAGGTTAGAGCCGGCCTTGGGACTGTCCAAATAACGTCTTACCATGACGTTGTTTGTGATTGCGTCAGAGCGTTGCCTTTCATGTCTGTCTTAGAGCCAGGCCATGTCACCGTTTCCAGCTGTTCTCTCTCTATCGCTCGCTCACTCTCTCTTTCTCTCTCCTCAATCCCTCCCTTCTTCCATCTCCCTCTCTTGCTCCTTCTCTGTTACAGAGGGAGATGTTGTGTTGATGGTGGTTAAGGTCAATGTCATGTTGTTGTTGAACCCCTGGACAGTAACAGCCTATCATAGTGAGCTGCTGGACAGTGGCAGCCTATCATAGTGAGGCCTTGGCTGCTCGTCCTCAATGACGCAAGGCGCTGGCGTAGGTTTACACTGGACCAGATGCTGATGATTAAGCTTTGCATTACTCACACTGGATGGACGGGACCAGAGGTATACATCTACCACCTCTCTCAACCCCCCTAAACTCCTATACACACACACACACACACACACACACACACACACACACACACACACACACACACACACACACACACACACACACACACACACACACACACACACACACACACACACACACACTATACTGCTTACAGTATAAAATAATATATGCCATTTAGCAGAAGCTTTTATCCAAAGCAACTTACAGTCATGCATGCATTAATTTAACCTATGGGTGGTCCCGGGAATCAAACCCACTACCCTGGCATTATAAGCGCCATGCTCTACCAACTGAGCTACAACGGACCACCCCTGAATGCATTATGTATGTGTTATGTATGTGTTATGTATGTGTTATGTACGTGTTATGTACGTGTTATGTACGTGTTATGTATGTGTTATGTACGTGTTATGTACGTGTTATGTACGTGTTATGTATGTGTTATGTACGTGTTATGTACGTGTTATGTACGTGTTATGTACGTGTTATGTACGTGTTATGTACGTGTTATGTACGTGTTATGTATGTGTTATGTATGTGTTATGTACGTGTTATGTACGTGTTATGTACGTGTTATGTATGTGTTATGTATGTGTTATGTATGTGTTATGTATGTGTTATGTACGTGTTATGTATGTGTTGTGTATGTGTTATGTATGTGTTATGTACGTGTTATGAGATCCTCATGTAGCCACTTTATTGAACACCGTAGAAACTCCACTACTCATCACTCCTTGGTGCTCCATGTAGTAGATTTCTCTATGTTCTAATTTCTATATTCTCCATATAGCTCTGTTTCTGGGCCAGTAGATGCACACGATACTGTGTTTACAGCACAGACAGCCTGACCTGTATTGGCTACACCAGGTTTCAGATCAACTCAAAAACACCCGCACAACAGACTCCCTGATCAACATCAAGACATCCTCAGTTAGGAGCTACAGGTGGGAAAGGCAGAGACACACAGCCGATGGTGCCAGACCAGATATTATACATTACTAGGGCTTGGAGTTATTCATAGTCTGGTCACATGGCCAAGGTAACTCCTTGTTCAGTGATCAGGGACAACGAGTGAAGAACCACAACCATGTCGTAACAAAAGGTGGATGTTTAGAAGTAGTACTGGGACTTTTTTCCTGACCACGTGACTGAACTAGAGGTCAGAGTTTCTATTTCTCCTCTTCAGGTCACATGGTCAACATAAACTCCTGATACTTCCATTCAATGACAAACACATGGTCAAATGTTGGGTCGTGAACAACTGTCAAATTGGCATGAAGACTGCAGACCTCAGTAAGACCCCTGGGCCCTGTCTTTGCAGTGCTGGTGTCAATCAACACAGTGGGAGGATGTCGTTAGAGTCTGTCTAACACACCAAGCCTGACACGGAGGTCTGAGGCTACGGAGGACCATAGGTTTAGGCTGAGTCCCAAATGCACCCTATTCCCTATATAGTGAACTACTTTTGACCAGGGCCTATAGTGCTCGGGTCAAAAGCAGTGCACTATGTATGGAATAGGGTGCCATTTGGGATGCATCATCCTGCATTCCAGTGGTCACTTGAGCACACAAACACTAGGGGATGAATGTACTAAAAACATTTAGTGTCAGTTAGTTAGGTACCATAGGACCATTCCACTAGCGTCAGCAGAGGACAATATTCTGATCCAGTTGTTATTGTTTTTTCCATCAATAATACAAGAAAACCGAGAGTAGTGACTTTGTGCATAATAAAATAGGGTTTGCAAATGATCAAAAGTACTTAAAGGCGTGTGTTTGTGTGTGTGTGTGCGGCAGATAATCATTGTTTATGTCCCTGCCTCTGACCCTTGTGTGCAAAGATAACGGTCAGTGTGTTTAGATGGAACAGACCGCGTGTGTTTCTGTGTGTCCACAGGGGTGGGACTTTCGCAACACTACTACAACCAGTGGGCTGTGCAGTCAGCCACATCCTGAGAACCACAACACAGCAGGCAGGGCTGTGACTCATCACACACACCTCCCCATCAGCACACATTCTTCAGGAACACACACACGCAGGCAAGCACACACACAGACACACACATATCCCCATTACCTTACACATACACAGGTGTTCATACACTCCCCTGTACTTCTACTCACAGCTCCTACAGATAGACTTCCATAACAGCACAGGACTAACAGAAATAGAACATTGAGATCAGACAGTAAACGGTAGGCTAAAGAGAGAAGGAGAGAGTGACAGAGGTAGACATACAGTAAACACAGATGTAATGAGAGTAAGACAAAGAAGGATAGTGGTTGAGAGAGTGAGAGAAGGAGAGAGGGACAGATAGAGAGAGGAGTAAAGACAAAGAAGGATAGTGGTTGAGAGAGTGAGAGAAGGAGAGAGGGACAGATAGAGAGAGGAGTAAAGACAAAGCAAAGGACAGAGAAGGGTTGAAGTTGAGAGAGTGAGTGATAGGTATACTAAACAAAAATATGAATACAACATGTAGTGTTGGTCCCATGTTTCATGAGCTGAAATAAAAGAACCCCCGAAATGTTCCATATACACAAAAAGCTACTTTCTCTCAAATTTTGTGCACACATTTGTTTACATCCCTGTTAGTGAATATTTCTCCTTTGCCAAGATAATCCATCCACTTGGCATATCAAGAAGCTGATTAAACAGTATGATCTTGGGGACAATAAAATGACGCTAAAATGCTCAGTTTTGTCACACAACACAATGACACAGATGTCTCAAGTTGAGGGAACGTTCAATTTCCATGCTGACTGCAGAAATATCCACCAGAGCTGTTGCCAGATTGAATGTTGAATGTTCATTTCTTTACCATAAGCCGCTTTCAACGTTGTTTTAGAGAAACTGGCAGTACGTCCAACCGGCCTCACAACCGCAGACCACGTGTAACCCCCCCCAGCCAAGGACCTCCACATCCAGCTTCTTCACCTGCAGGATCGTCTGAGGCCAGCCAACTGGACAGCTGATGAAACTGTGGGTTTGCACAACCGAGGAATTTCTGCACAAACTGTCAGAAACCGTCTCAGGGAAGCTCATCTGTGTGCTCGTCATCCTCACCAGGGTATTGACCTGACTGCAGTTTGGCATCGTAATCGACTTCAGTGGGAAAATGCTCACCGTCGATGGCCACTGGCACGCTGGAGAAGTGTGCTGTTCACGGATTAATCCTGTACCGGACAGATGGCAGACAGCGTGTATGGCGTCAGGTGGGCGAACAGCTTGCTGATGTCAACGTTGTGAACAGAGTGCCCCATGGTGGCAGTGGGTTATGGTATGGGCAGACATAAGCTACAGACAACGAACACAATTGCATTTTATCGATGGCAATTTGAACGCACAGCGATACCGTGACGAGATCTTGAGGCCCATTGTCGTGCCATCGATCTGCCGCCATCACCTCATGTTTCAGCATGATCATGCAAGGGCCCATGTCGCAAGAATCTGTACACAAAAGCAGAAAATGTCCCAGTTCTTCCATGGCCTGCATACTCACCAGACATGTCACCTAATGAGCAAGTTTGGGATGCTCTGGGTCGATGTGTACGACAGTGTGTTCACGTTCCCACCAATATACAGGAACTTAACACAGCCATTGAAGAGGAGTGGGACAACATTCCACAGGCCACAATTAACAGCCTGTAGAACTCTATGAGAAAGAGATGAGTCGCGCTGCTTGAGGCAAATGGTGGTCACACCAGATACTGATTGGTTTTCTGATCCACGCCCATATCTTTTTTGGGGGGGTGTATCTGTGACCAAGTCTGTATTCTCGGTCATGTGAAATCCATAGATTAGGGCCTAATGAATTTATTTAAATGGACTGATTTCCTTATTTGAACTGTAACTCAATAAAATCCTTGAAATTGTTGTAATGTTTATGCGTTTATATTTTTGTTCAGTATAAATAGAAAGAGACGGGTGAGAGAGATGTAGATTTAAAACCCACTGCTCTCCTTCCAGCTGTGTTCCCTAAGGGGTCCTGCAGATGTACCACCCCCCACACAAACTGGACAAATACCACAGGCCTACAGTCATCAGTGCCAGCTGGGTAGTAGAGAGGCCCAACAATCAAGCCCTCCCGGACTGCCGAGGGGGAGGGAAGTGGAGCGAGGAAGGAGGGGTGGGAAATTGAAAGCAGATGGCCACCATAGGGGCAGAACATGAGAGAAAAACAGATTTGTTGTAAAAATCGCTGCTCTGCTTTGAATTAAGCCATTAAGTTACAGAGAGAAAGATAAAATAGCGCTAACCAACCAACAACTGTAGCTGTGGCCACAAGTGGAGTAAATCAAAGTCATTGCGATGTGGAGGAATGTAGAAAACATGTCACCCCCACATTCTGAAATTGCATTTTTGTCCCCCACAGTTTTATCATTGGAATGTGATACAAAACAAGATGCCTCCGTGTGGTCGGGTAGGCTGTTTGGAGTGTTTATATTTTATTAAAATATATATATAAATTATGTCCCCCCCACTTCTAAAACCAAAGTTACGCCCCTGCGTTTGAGTATCATTAATACTGTCTATAGTTAGATGACAGAGAGAAAGAAAATAGAGAGGAAGCCAATAGAACATACAAATTGTATCCGGAGTTCTGCAAATGATAAAGTTTTCACATCCACCTTAGTGTCAGGAGTTTCTTCCAAACTATGTGACCTGACTAGGGCTTGTGTTTGGCCTGACTCCTAGTGGTTAAATCAGGTGTGATGGAGCTGGGCTAGAACTAAAATGTGCATTACTCAGAAATTCATTGAGAAACACTGATTTGAATGTTGAGAGATTTAATTAACTCAGCTCTCAACATTTGTACAGTTCAGATTGTATTTGGACCACACATTAAACTCTGACTTTTTAGAAGATGAAGAGGTATTCCGACCAGGCATTGAACTCACGGTACTCTGAGGTTGAAGAGGTATTCCGACCAGGCATTGAACTCACGGTACTCTGAGGTTGAAGAGGTATTCCGACCAGGCATTGAACTCACGGTACTCTGAGGTTGAAGAGGTATTCTGACCAGGCATTGAACTCACGGTACTATGAGGTTGAAGAGGTATTCCGACCAGGCATTGAACTCACGGTACTCTGAGGTTGAAGAGGTATTCCGACCAGGCATTGAACTCACGGTACTCTGAGTTTGAAGAGGTATTCCGACCAGGCATTGAACTCACGGTACTCTGAGGTTGAAGAGGTATTCCGACCAGGCATTGAACTCACTGTACTCTGAGGTTGAAGAGGTATTCCGACCAGGCATTGAACTCACAGTACTCTGAGGTTGAAGAGGTATTCCGACCAGGCATTGAACTCACGGTACTCTGAGGTTGAAGAGGTATTGGGTGGCGCCAAGAAAGACAGAGAGTGAGAGAGAAAGTGAAAGAGACAGACAGAGAGTTGGAGAGAAAGAAAGAGAGAGAGAGAGGAAGTCATGGAAAAGATGCCCGTTATTGACCACCATAGAAACCCAGGCCAGACCGCCACTCTACAGACCTTCACATCTCATATACACTATAACATGCTGATGGAAAAGGACTGTGTACATTTAGCTCTCTAAACCTAACTTTGAAAAGTACAGTTTCACTTCCAATGAATACAATCTAAAGACTGCCTTATAAGCACATTTATAAGGCCTTATGCAGTATTACCAAATGTTCTTATGAGTTAATTAATGTATCATCATTATAAGACTGTATATTTTCAAAGGCCCTCTAGCCCCATCTCTGACCCCAGTTCCTAAAATTAATGTAGCAAATCTGGGATCAGATTACTAGACCTAATTCGAACCCTTTGCTTTACGGAAATTAGCTAATATCTGACCTTGGACCAGTATTCCCTAGAGAGGCTAGCTCTCAGTCACATACAGTATACCTAGGCCTGTCAGAAAAGGACAAGTTTGTTAGTTTGGTGAATACACATGCCTTTCAGACTGTAGTTTCTGTGATTGTAAGAAGAAAGAAAGGGATTTAAAAAAAGGGATAAAAAGGTGGGTGGAGGGGGGGGGGGGGGGGGGGATTCCAATGGTCAGTAGTAGTAATTGCACAAACCACGTTTCTGGTTGCAATTTGGAAATATTATACCAGTATTATTGGTTTTGTTAGGAAATGCAACTCAGCCATAGAGGCGGGTAATGAAAAGAAGGCCCCTGAATATGTATTTACCATCCCTCTGTCCACATCTCAACAATATAAAGAAAACAACCTCCTTCTGCTTCGCTACTTCAGGTCAGACAATACATCACAACTCACAATATAGTCTGTCCTATATTACTGACTAAAACACCAAACTCAAACTATGAGAAACTGGTAGGCCTACATAACTCCACTATTGTAATACATTGGTTACATACTCCTACCACATGCTGCGCTGATGACTGGATTAGACCACCCAGATCACTGAAGTCCATCATGACTGGAGACACGAACATGAACATGTCAGTCACTAACTAGTAAAGTAAGCTACGTTTAATAAATAAGATGCTGTCGTCATGCATTTATTATTTTTGTACAGTGTGTGAAAAACGGCATCTACGCCCTTCAGGCTTCAGTTACCTACACACAGATGGGATGTAATGAGATGCAAAGAGGTATTTCATTATTTGGAGAGAGCACTGATGGCCGGATGAAGAGTGTAACAACGGATAACTTAATAACACCGGTTAATGTAGAAACGTTCAATACAAGGAGCAAATTGACTGTTTTTCATGTTCAGGTAACGTGGGAAAACTCCTGGTCCTAACCACAACACACACAGAGTAATAAAGTGCATCTCTGTCTGAGGGCTCAATAGAGAGTTAGCCAATCAGGACTCAGGGCCAACACAGAGTCTGCAGATGGCCTTTCTTTCAGTCTCACACACACACACACACACACACAGAATGACACTGTCTTTTCCTCAGCTGTGTAACCGCGGCCACAAAAACATACTTTTTTATTGGATGTTTCCGGTGCCCTGGTCGACGGCCCAATCCCATGCCAGAACCTCAGCCAGGTGCATTCTGGGAGGTTATTCATAAATACCCCAATGCACTGCCAGATAAATGATCTCCCTCTCTCCCTCTGTCCTTTGCAGCTGTCCCTTTTTAATGGCTGTGAAGAGAAGCAGTTCTGGCTGTAAGAGAGAGGAGAGGAACAGGTGTGATAGAGTGATAAATCTACCACCTCCACAACAATGCTGCTCTGTTTTATGAAAACAATCGCCCCTGAAGTGGGCTGGTTGGGGAGGCAAAGACCCCCACACTATGGAACTGACTGGCCAGACAGGCCGAGAGACCCCCACATATATTACACTGTGGAACTAGCTGGGAAGGCAGGTTCCCCAGTATGAGAGTCAGAGTCAGAGACAGAGATAGAGACAGAGTCAGATGTAATTCACTGAGGAACTGTCTGGGCAGTCCCCCCCCCCCCCCCCCACACACACACACACACACGTTGGGATCAGAAGTCTCCCTGGCCTTGCTAGCATCTGGAAACCATCAGAGTAAACAAAGGAACAGTGGTGACTCAGTGTGTGTGTATGTGTGTACTTGTGTGCGTATGTACAGTATGTCTGTATGTGCATGTGTTCAATTACCTAACATAGAGAGACACGACCCCGCTTCTGTCCCCTCCTCTCCCCTTCTTCTCACAATCTGTATTTAGTTTGGCCCAGTAACAGTCAAAGATACATTTCAAAAGATACACAGATCCAGTTCCGTCCCCTCTCTCTGAGTTAGTCTTTTGTGTTTTTGTTTGGCTAGCTGATTAGCCGTAGCACTTGTGATAAGACAGCTAATAACTGTAATGTGAGTTTAGCTAGCGTGTTTGCATATAAGCGTGCTGGTATATTACAATGCCGGCATATTAGCGCGTTAACATATTAGCATGCTAACATAATTATACTATTACAAGCTAGTGCCAGTATATTGGAGGCTAAACCTGAGAACTGGTTCTTCTCAGTGAAATATCAGCAAAGATCAAAGCGTATATCAAGTTGATCCTCCTTTAAAGATAAGACAAGAAGATATTTCCTGCACTTTTACATAATTGGTATTTTTGTAATAGTAGAAGCGCAATCATAATAGGCCTGTAGTAATAGTAGCTTCGAACTACATGACCCATAGAGGTCTGGTCAAAAGTATTGCACTATTTAGCTAATAGGGTGCCATTTGGTATAAATCATGTGGTTTGTTTCTCTATTGCTGAGTGATATCCTGCCAAAGTGGTTATGGGATTTTTTTGTAACCTTGCATTTGACTCTTATACTAAGATTGTACTGGTACAATTCAACACACATTTTGGAAGAACGTTTTTACATAAGACAATAAAATATGGTTGTTGTATATTAGCTTTTCTTTTATTTCAATACACTCACTGACTGTAAGTTGCTTTGCATAAAAGTGTATGTTAAACAACTAAAATATAATGTCAAATAGTTTACAAAATAGAGCCACAGAGTAAAACTGTACAACCTCAGGCATCTCTGAGGCGATAGAGGTGTGAATGACAAATCTCACAATTCACAATAAATAGACTGGTCCACCACCAGTTACCAACATGTAGCCTACTGCTGCCGGGCAGAGACTTGCTTGGGCATTTCAAGTTCACTGCTAGTCAAAGCTAGCATGTGATGGATTACTGACCAATATAGCTGGCTCACATCCGACCTCCAGCCTCCAAATATAGATACAGCCCCGAAATAAGGATGTCTATAAGACATTCAACTGTATGGTATAATTTGTGAAACTGAGCCGTGGCAATGTGTGTTTCTGTGTGTGTCTGAGTCTGATTATGTCTCCTGATGTTATGTGTGTCTCTGAGTCTGATTATGTCTCCTGATGTTATGTGTGTCTCTGAGTCTGATTATGTCTCCTGATGCTAAGCGTGACTGAACAGACACAAAAGACAAACACTGAAAATGACCTCCAACCAAGTCAACCCCCTGCACAAAAATAGATTTGATGCATGAATATTCAAAATATACAGTACACAGTGCATGCAGTGATGATTTGATGCTGATGAGTGGCAAGCTTTGCATTGGCTTCTTATTCAGTCAACAGGCAGCTGCAGTAGCTATAAGTGATGAGATAAGCATTCTTATCCTGTACAGTGTGGCTAAATATAAACATAAACATTGGACAATCAGTAGCAACAGTCACTGGACGCAGGCAGGCGTACACACACACACACACACACACACACACACACACACACACACACACACACACACACACACACACACACACACCCTTCCAAACTTGCTCCCGTGTGCGACCATGGAAACAGCACGTGAACAGTTCATTGCTATTACCATAACTTGGAATGAGTAAGCCAGCTGTGAAAGTAAAGTTAAAAAGATTGATGTTGTGTAAATGGAGGTTACATATTACATTTTGAGGCGATTGGTGCTTTGGCTACGAAACTTTCCAATCAATCTTAATTAAAATGATTAAGATTGTGTGTGCAAGCAAGCAGACACGCACGCGCGCACACACACACACACAGCCATTGAGGGTCATCAAGTGTACTTTTAGTTTTTGAAGAGAAATTGGATCCGCACCAAAGAGTGTATATTTATGAAACACTTCCAAACCTCTTCTCAGTCATGCAATTTGAAGTAATGGTTCAATAAACCAGGGCCTGTCTGCTGAAACAGCTAAAGTTCACAACAATGGTTGTAGAGCAGAGACCATAGACCTCAATATGGACTTGATTTACTGCCTGTTATGTCATTGAAAATTCAGTTTAAACACCCAATTCCCTATGTAGTACACTACTTTTGACCAGGCTCCATAGGGCTCTAGCTAAAAGTAGTCACTATATAGGGAATGGGGTGCCATTTGGGATATAGGCCTACACTGAATGCTCAAGAACATAACAGGCAGTAAATCACCGTTCCTGGATGTGGGCGATGTTCTCTGATTTACGGACAATAAAATCCCATTTAGTCACAGTAACAAATGGAAATGTTATTAAGATACAGTATATTGCATAATGGTGTGTGTGTGTCCGTGCATGCATGTCCTAGATTTCAGGAAACCTATTTTCATAACCAAAAAAACAACAACACTGCTGTCTTTAAGTACATTGAAAGAGTAGGCTAACTATTGACTACAACAACTAATGATCTCATTCATTATCAGAGTTATCATGAACAGAAAATGGACATTTTAGTGTGTGACCCCAGTAGGAATCAAAATCACAACCCTGGCATGGCTAGTGCCACGTTCCTACCAACTGAGAAACACAGGACCACCACCAAAAATCACAAACCAATGACATGACGTTTACAATTAGGCAACGCGGACCACTAACATGAATCACTCTCCTCATACAAGCCTGGTGACACGCTGGCATTTACACTCTGACTTTCAGGAGGCCATGTGTAATAATATAGCTGACCGTGCATTTCACTAGCGCTTTATGTGGTACCGTCCTGATATGTGCATTTATACTGTGATGTACTTACTCTGAATAAAGCTATTTTCTATATTCACATAATTCTATTCTCATCTTCTATTCTATTCTGCCAAAATAACTCCCCTCCAAACCAACACAGCTCAAACTATAGGTCTATGGACTGGAAGTGGTGGGTACAATGTATTAACAGACGATCACATAACTATTACACTGTATATTCATTGATATGGTACAACGATGTAATACGTATGTTATCAGTTGTACATCATCTAAAGTGGGACCGTTATGAATCTCTCTACCACATCTATATTCTTTATGTAGTTATGGCAGACATGCATGGTATGACTTCCTTATCACCTACTTATATCACTCACTCACCCAAAAACCCTAGTCTGGACCTCCAGGCCTACCACAGTGAACTGGCTCAACTTGTTATTCACAGAGACACACAGAGACACACAGACACACACAGAGACACACAGAGACACACACAGACACACACAGACACACTCACACAGCCTGAACCGGTAGGTGTCCTATAGGCCTACCACTCTGAACTGGGTCAGCATGCTGTTCTTACATAGGTTTCATGTTCAGAGAGCCATTTATTTTAGCTGTAGTAGCTATGTTCTCGGTATTCAATTCCCCTATAAAAAGCAGCTTACTTACAATAACACCTCTCCCCAGTGGGTTCCATGTCTAAATAAGTTAGTAGACATTCATACAGACATGTACTGTAATATCCCGACTGAGACGTACATGTATGTACACATGCCCTATGAGGGATGGTCACGTACATACATTTCAACTTTCAAGTTTATAATGTCACATGCACAATTACAGTGAAATGCCTTTCTTGCAAGCTCCAAACCCAACAATGCAGTAATCAATATCAATGTAGAACTAAAAATAACACAAGTCAGATCAAAAACTAGAAGAAATAAGAAGAACAGGAGAAAGTAAGGAGCTACAGATGAAGTTGGAAGTTTATATACACTTAGGTTGGAGTCATTAGAACTCGTTTTTCAACCACTCCACAATTTTCAGTTAGGACATCTACTTCGTGCATGACACAAGTAATTTTTCCAACAATTGTTTACATACAGATTATTTCGCTTATAATTCACTGTATCACAATTCCAGTGGGTCAGAAGTTTACATACACTAAGTTGACTGTGCCTTTAAACAGCTTGGAAAATTCTAGAAAATTATGTCATGGCTTTAGAAGCTTCTGATAGGCTAATTCACATCATTTGAGACAATTGGAGATGTACCTGTGGATGTATTTCAAGACCTACCTTGAAACTCAGTGCCTCTTTGCTTGACATCATGGGAAAATCAAAATAAATCAGCAAAGACCTCAGAAAAAAAATTGGAGACCTCCACAAGTCTGGTTCATCCTTTGGAGCAATTTCCAAAAACCTGAAGGTACCACGTTCATCTGTACAAACAATAGTATGCAAGTATAAACACCATGGGACCACCCAGCCGTCATATCGCTCACGAAGGAGATGCGTTCTGTCTCCTAGAGATGAATGTACTTTGGTGTGAAAAGTGCAAATCAATCCCAGAACAACAGCAAAGGACCTTGTGAAGACGCTGGAGGAAACAGGTACAAAAGTATCAATATCCACAGTAAAACGAGTCCTATATCGACATAACCTGAAATGCCGCTCAGCAAGGAAGAAGCCACTGCTCCAAAACCACCATAAAAAAGCCAGACCACGGTTTGCAACTGCACATGGGGACAAAGATCATACTTTTTGGAGAAATATCCTCTGGTCTGATGAAACAAAAATAGAAATGTTTAGCCATAATGACCATCGTTATGTTTGGAGGAAAAAGGGGGAGGCTTGCAAACTGAAGAACACCATCCCAACCGTGAAGCATGGGGGTGGCAGCATGATGTTGTGGGGGTGCTTTGCTGCAGGAGGGACTGGTGCACTTCACAAAATAGATGGTATTATGAGGGAGGAAAATTATGTGGATATATTGAAGCAACATCTCAAGACATCAGTCAGGAAGTTAAAGCTTGGTCGCAAATGGGTCTTCCAAATGGACAATGCCCCCAAGCATACTTCCAAAGTTGTGGCAAAATGGCTTAAGGACAACAAAGTCAAGGTAACAGAGTGGCCATCACAAAGCCCTGACCTCAATCCTATAGAAAATGTGTGGGCAGAACTGAAAAAGCGTGTGAAAGGAAGGAGGCCTACAAACCCAACTCAGTTACACCAGCTCTGTCAGGAGGAATGGGCCAAAATTCACCCAACTTATTGTGGGAAGCTTGTGGAAGGCTACCCAAAACGTTTGACCCAAGTTAAACAATTAAACAATTGAAAGGCAATGCTACCAAATACTAATTCACTGTATGTAAACTTCTGACCCACTGGGAATGTGATGAAAGAAATAAAAGCTGAAATAAATCACTCTACTATTATTCTGAAATGTCACATTCTTAAAATAAAGTGGTGATCCTAACTGACCTAAGACAGGGAATTTTTACTAGGAATAAATATCAGGAATTGTGAAAATGTAAAAAAAAAAGAAAGAGTTTAAATGTATTTGGCTAAGGTGTATGTAAACTTCCGACTTCAACTGTACATATTGTGTTCTAGTCTTGGCTGATTTTTATAACTACTGCTGTATACATGTTCTATCCATATACTGTCAATACTGTATATGAATACTGGAGTGATAGAGGTAGATATGTATAGGGATAAGGTGACTAGGCATCAAGATATATGATTAACAGAGTAGAAGCATCTATGATGATTGTATGTGAGTGGGGTGTGCGTGTGTGTAGAGTCAGTATGGGCATATTATGTATGCGTGAGCAAATGATAGAGTGTGTGTGTGTGTGTGTGTGTGTGTGTGTGTGTGTGTGTGTGTGTGTGTGTGTGTGTGTGTGTGTGTGTGTGTGTGTGTGTGTGTGTGTGTGTGTGTGTGTGTGTGTTGGATTGTCAGTGTGCATGAGTGTTTAAGGACTTGTGCATGTACATAGAGACAGTGCAAACATAAGACTCAACTCAGATAGTCCATGTAGGCATTTTGTTAGCTATTTAGCAGTGCTATGGCTTGGGGATAGAAGCTGTTCAGGAGCCTGTTGGTGTCAGACTTGATGCACCGGTACCGGTTGCCATGCGGAAGCAGAAAGAACAGTCTATGGCTTTGGTGGTTGGAGTCTTTAACGATTTTCCGGACTTTCCTTTCACACCACTTGATTTAGAGGTAATAGATGGCAGGAAGCTTGGCCCCAGAAGAGTACTGGGCTGTCCACACCACCTTCTGTAGCACCATGCAATCGAGGGCAGTGCTATTGCCATATCAAGCAGTGATGCAACCAATCAATATGCTCTCAATGGTACAGCTGAATAACATTTTGAGGATTTGAGGGCCCATGCCAAACCTTTTTAACCTCCTGAGGGGGAAGAGGCACTGCCGCGCCTTCTTCAGGACTGTGTGCGTGTATGGACCATTTTAAGTCCTTAGTGATTTGGACACCGAGGAATTTAAAGCTCTCAACCCGCTCCACTGTAGCCATGTCGATATGGATAGGGGTGTGCTCTCCCCTCATTCTCCGAGAGTCCGCGATCAGCTCCTTGGTCTTACTGACATTGAGGGAGAGGTTGTTGTTCCGGTATCACACTGCCAGGTCACTGACCTCCTCCCTATAGGCTGTCTCATTGTCGCCGGTGATCAGGCCTACCACCATCGTGTCGTCAGCAAAATTGATGATGGGGTTGGGGTCATGCGTGGCCACTCAGTAATGGGTGAAGAGGGAGTACAAGAGGGGACTAAGCACACATCCCTGTGGGGCCCCCGTGTTAAGGGTAAGTGTGGTAGAAGCGATGTTGCCTACCCTCACCACTTTTGGGGCGATATGGAAATTGGAGTTGGTCTAGCATGTCTGGGATGATGGAGTAGATGTGTGCCATAACCAGCCTCAAAGCACTTCATCATTACAGAAGTGAGTGCTACAGGGCAGTAGTCATTGTGGCATGAAGCCTTAGAGTTCTTGGGAACAAGAATAATGATGGTCATGTTAAAACATGTGGGGATTACAGACTGGGACAAGAAGAGGTTGAAAATAACTGTGAATATGTCTGCCAGCTGTTCTGTGCATGCTCTGAGAATGCACCCTCGAGTATCGTTGGGTCCCTTTGGGTCCCGTGGCCTTATTAACCTGACCCGATTAAAGACTTTACTCACGTTCGCCTTGGAGAGCGAGATCACCCAGTCCTCTGGGTCGGTGGCGGCCCTCACGCCCGGCAACATGTTGTTATTGTCAAAGCGTACATAAAATACATTGAGTTCATCTGGTAGAGAGGCATCATTGGGCAGATCACAGCTGGGGCTTTCTTTGTTATCCGGAATGGACTGTAGCCCCTGCCACATGCGGCAGGCGTAGAAGCCTGTGTAATATGATTCCACCTTATTCCAATATTGTCCTTTTGCTCATTTGATGGCTCTGCAGAGTTCATAGCAGAACGTATTGTACTTGTTCCTGTCCTCAGCCATAGCCTCGGGGTTGTACACAATGGCCCTGTGTGTGGTTGCCCTGTCCTTAAGTTTAGTACCAACCTTGGTGTTAATCCAGGGCTTTAGATTGGGGAAGCAGAAAACCTTCACTGTGGGAACAATGTCGCTGATGCATTTCCTAACGAAGCCGGTGACGGGGGTGGTTAGCTTGTCGATGTTATCGGTGGTCTCGAATCCAATCAGCGCTAGCACAGCAGTACTGTAGCATAATCTCAATGGAGCGAGTCATGGTTATTTTCGATTTAAGCTTCTGCTTGTAAACAGGAAGCAAGAGTACGGAGTCATGATGTGATTTGCCGAATGACGGACAAGGGAGGGCCTTGTATGCTTGCTTGTGGGTAGAGTAACAATGTTCTAGGACTTTATCGCCCCTAGTGGTGAGGGTGACGTGTTGATGGACGTTGGGTATCACGTGTCTTAATGATGCAGAATTAAGCTGACAACCAGAAAAGCTCCAGATGTTAGTTTTCCTGTTTGTTTATAGCCGTGAACAGTTCGTTAAGTGCTTGTTATTTTTCTTATCCTGAGGTGGGATGTATACAACAGTCACCATAACAGCTGAAAACTCAGCAAGAAAATCCCACAAAGCGACAAATGCGAACACAAAAGTATGAGACAATATATTAAAAAGAATCATGATACTGTATGTATTTTTTAGGAACACAAACTTTTGAAATGACTCACATTACTCACTGGATACAGGGCTAATTTATCTACGACGAGGCCATATCTAACTGTAACTGGGTTTGTTGTTATCTATTACACTGTGATACAGCCATGGGCCTTTAGAAGACAACCCTTCCAGAAACAAGAACAGGATAAGTGCATTTTCCTATCCGCAAACAGTGACGCAAATAGTAACATGGCCTCCTCTTAGCGAATGGTGTCTGTGTGTGTTTCTGATATTACACCACAGCTTCTCCGAGGTCTGTTTAATGTAATGTTCTGAGAACAGGGGGGGTGGGGGGGTTGAGTATACAATAAACACTTTGTAGTGTCCTAGTATGCCAAGTATGCCACTTGTGTTTAGTCTATTTCCAGGCATTGGGATGGGGAGATCTCATAAAACAGCTTCTCATTGAGATTTTACAGCAGGGTTGTCCCAAATGGCACCCAATTTCCTATATAATGGGCTACTTATGACCAGGACCCATAGAGCTCTGGTCAAAAGTAGTACACTATATATAGGGAATATGGTGGCATTTGGGACTTCACCCAAGAAGGTCAGGGATGACTAAGTGATTGCACTTTATAGAGCTGATCTAGACAGCAAATCAAGAGCATGGAATGGGTATGGTCATGTGTGGTGCTAGACAGGTAAGCCAACCAATCAATCCTCACTAGACAGATAAAACAACCAATGATCACAGACATGGAGAGGCAGCCTTTAGTTATTATGCCCGTTATCCTCTGGAATAGCCTGCCAGAGAACCTTGGAAAGACATATTTTTTGCTTTGCATTTCATTAGGGTGCTTTTTAGTTGTTCAGCTTGTCCTTGTCCTTGTTTTGTTTTTGTATCTTATGTTTGTTGTGTAGTATATAGTTGTGTAGTATACTTTTATTTTCACTTGCGTTGCATTCCATGTCTGAAATGTGCTATATAATTGAAATAAAGCTTGATTTGATTTGACTAGACAGCTAAGCCGACCAATAAAACGGAGAAACAGCAGTCTTTACATATCCTTAGCCAACCAATAAGAAGCCCATATAATTATATTGATATCTGTTTGTCTAGATTGAGCCTAAATCCCATTGAATAATGTTGTTCTTGCCATAATATAAATATTTTCAAATCTGAATTTTTTGTTGTTTGGCTATGGTTATGGGTTGGGGAGGGGGTGGAACGGTGTGTGGGACTCTGGTATGAATGTGTATAGGGTTCTAGTGTTATTAAGACAGCTGATAGCCCTCTGGACAGATGGGATCAGAAATGCTTTAGGGGAGTTTGATTATAGCCTAGTCCCAGATCTGTTTGTTTTACACCAAAAATGACCGTAGGAGTTGGCAAGATGGCACAAACCGATCTGGGACCAGGCTTGTTGAGATGACACTCTGACAAGTGGAATATCAACATGTAAATGTATGCTGCAAATAGTAAAGAGAGAGAGTCACTTCAGAGTTGATTCCTACAATAATAAAGATTCCACATGGAGTTTCACTAGTCCCCTATGAGACAGAGAACCATTCAGCGAATGCCGACATTCTTGGTCAGCTGACACACAACAACCAAGACAAGTCTGCTAGTAGTTTCACAGTAAAACATACTAAGAGACTACCACACGTTTTCTTCATCGAGGACACTGCTTTGTAATGTTGATCCACTGTCTGTGTTTGTGCGTGCATGCCCTATGTGTGTGTTCAACACGTGCTTGTTTGCGTGTGTGTGTGTGTGTGTGTGTGTGTGTGTATGTGTGTGCACCATGCTTTTCTCCTTAGTAACAAGCCCTGCCCCAGACAGCTGCAGAGACTTCTCTCCAGTCAAGCTCTCTGTTTGCCAAAGCCTCTTCCCAGTTTCCCACATTCTCAGATTTCCAAATTCCCTAATCCTGACACAACCCTGAATGACAGTGTTTTGGGGAACTGTTGCTGTTCACATAGAGTGTTTTTACTTGTGCTTTGAAAATGGCTTTCATAGTGTCTTCTGAAAATGTTAAAGTAAATTTGATAATTTTAAAAACTAACTTTCTGTTATAATTCTGCAACCAAATTATCCACTGATAAACTGAAAGTACCAAAA
Source organism: Oncorhynchus kisutch (assembly GCF_002021735.2). Lineage (NCBI taxonomy): Eukaryota > Metazoa > Chordata > Actinopteri > Salmoniformes > Salmonidae > Oncorhynchus > Oncorhynchus kisutch. The sequence continues at coordinate 27,967,634 of NC_034184.2, forward strand.
TCTTAATCCCAGCAGGCCGTACTCCACACCCACACACTAGCCTAACTCTATTCACAGATCTAGGATCAGCTTACCTCATCCCATACACGTACCCCCATTCAAGAACCTAAGAACCTAAACGGACTATAGATCAGCTGTGATGAGGGCAACAGCTGTACAGCAGCAGCATATGGGCTCCGGGGTGAAGTTTCCCATATGTACAGATCTAGGATCAGCTTCCCCTCCTGCAATCCTTACGACCATTAGTGAGGAAAATGCTAAACTTAATCAAGATCAGCGTCAATGAGCAGCTTCACCTTACAGCAGCATACAGCATTAGGTTGCCTGGCCAGTAAATGACAAGGGCAGGTTGAGTGGCTGGGCTGAAACACAGACAGACAGAGGTGCACAAATACCTATCTTATTTCAAAGTACAGCGAGGGAGTTAAGAGTGGACGACTGGAGAAAACGTTACATGGTACTGTCCTCAGTGTGTGTGTGTGTGTGTGTGTGTGTGTGTGTGTGTGTGTGTGTGTGTGTGTGTGTGTGTGTATATATATATATATATGTGTGTATGCGTGTGTGTATATATATATGCATGTATGCCTCTGCATGTCCTGTTTGCATCTATATCTGAGGGTGTTGCCCAATATGGTTTCTCGATGTACGGCTATAAAGGCCCTTCCACTGTACTTTATGTCTATGAAAAAACGAAATAACCACCCATGCAGAGGCAGTGCCAGACATAGAAATCGAATGACTAGAATACCTATTCCTATTCAAGTTAATGGGTCTGATGGGTGAACTGGCAGCCATATTGAGTGCACCCATGAGTGTTTCAGCCAAATTGCTATGGTCTGATAGGCTTTCCCAAGTTCTAGTAATTCTAGAACAGTCTAGAGGCAGTAGTGGGAGTCTAGCGGCTGGCTGTCAATTTGTAAGGAAAAAACAGTCTATTCGTAACATTCAGCATCAAGTCTAGTGACCATCAACCCCCACCTTGAGTGTCTAAATTAGGCCACTGAATTGACAAGAATGTGAATCATGTGTATTACAGAAACTGTAAATATGCTTAAAATTGTGTTGATTTATCTCAGCTAAATACAACCTTCAGTGATCTCTCCCTGCCTCACTTTCTTTCTCTCTCCCTGTAATTCACCCCCAAAAACTCACACTTTCACTCCAGCCCCAGCCAGCCAGAAACAGAGCAGAGCAGTCAGAGACTGCACCTCCCCCAAGTATATTGAATTGAGAGAGAGAGACAGAGACAGAGACAGAGAGAAAGAGACAGAGAGAAAGAGACAGAGGAGAGAAGAGAGAAGAGAGGAGAGAGAAGAGAGAGACAGAGACAGAGAGAAAGAGAGACAGAGAGAAAGAGAACCAGAGAGAAGAGAGAGAAGAGAGAAGAGAAAGAAGAGAGAAAAGAGAGAATAAAGGAGAAAGAGAAATGCTAGTTAATACAGCATGCTGGCGCATATATCATTAAGATGTCCAGTCACATCTCAGGCCACTTCTCAATTTTGATGGCAATCTGTTTTGAATTCAAGCTACTTCTCATGCACTGCACTTCTTATGCACAGCACTTCTTATGCACTGCACTTTACTTGTTGCAGTGGTACAGCTCGAAAGCAGAAAAATGTATAAGTTGCATTATATATATATGGTTTAAATGTAGATGTAATATATATATATATATATATATATATATATATATATATATATATATATATATATATATATATATATATATATATATATATATATATATATATACACACACAAACACTATAAATGATTTAATACATCAACCTTAAATCTACATTAAAACACACACACACACAAAGTCAAGCAGTTATACATCAATACATTAAAGAGATAGTTAACCCCCAAAAAGTTTGTCTACAGTAAATCAACATACAGTAATGTTGTGATATACAGTATATACTTGTACAAGTCAAGTAATGTCAAGACAAGACAAGTTTAAATAAAGTAGAGCAAAGTAAAGTCAAATAAAGTACCCTAAATGGACATTGTGTTGCTGTTATCACTTGACCCCTGACCCCTGACCTCTAACCCTGACCTGTGACTCCTCCCTCTCCACCCAGTACCTGGAATGTTATTTTCCGTGTGTGTGAACATTCATCCTGTACATGTATTTTCTCTGGTATGCTGAGCCTATACATTAACACGCCATCGCCATGTCCAGAAAAAAGACTGACATTGTCTAGTCTTTGATCAAAGATAAATGATGAGGACTTCTAAAAAAGCCAACAAGAAATCTTCTTTGACAATATGTACATTGTATTTGGCTCGTGAACATTCCACAGCGTGGATGTAGTCTAAAACATTCCTTGTCTTGTGTTTGATCAGAAAAGAAAGGCATAGCTTAGTTGTGGAATTTAACTCCACTGAAAATGACTTCTTTGACAACACAACACAGACTTACACATCTGTTACATGAGCCTTCAGCTTCACTGTGGTCGTAGTCTAAAAAGTACTGCTCCTATGTTAAGTGTCCTATTTGTGAAAGGCGAGAGACAGAGAGATAGAAAGAGAGAGAGAGAGAGAGAGAGAGAGAGAGAGAGAGAGAGAATGAGATATTGTGCATAAAGTCTTAGGACACAAAAAAATTGGAAAGGTCCACAAACCATGTTTCCCCCTGTTCCTTTTATAAGCTTATTACATAAGGTTAAAAGAGGAGGTACTGGCCCATCTTTATTCTGCTGTTTATTCTCCTGTGCTTTAATTCCTGTCCGTCCCACTGTTCTGTTACTGTAGACTTAGTCTGCAACCCAAATGGCACCCTATTCCCTATGGGCCTTGGTAAGAAGTAAGGCACTATATATGGAATAGGGTGCCATTTGAGACACACATAGTATAAAGACTGAGAGCCGGATTGGGATCGACTACAGTACAGAATATTAAAGTTTCTATCCAAATAAAAGTTAATGGAAAAAGAATAATCTCGGGTTAATACATAATTGCCTTTGAAAATCCTTGGGATGTGTTTGGGGAGAGAATACAGTACAGAACAGATTGAAGGGTATAGCTTCTGCTCTCTCTCACAAAGTCAGTTTAATACAGTTGACTCCTGATATATGCAATGGATTGAGGTTGAGGTGAGTGTGTAAACCAAATCAGAGCGTAGAGTAAGTGAGAAGTTACATTTCAGTATTTTCTGAGAACCAATAATTGACAATACAGTTGAGAAGGAGGTGGGGAGGTAGGATGTGAGCAATCGTGGAAAGACAAATTGAGATAGAGGCAGACTGTTAGGCAGCAGGAAGTGGACAGACGGACTGTTGTCTCAGCAAAACCCAGAGGAAGACTGGGAGACTAGCACACACATACGCACACACACAGAGGAAGAGTGGGATTCCTGTACAGAGCCAAACCAGCTGTACCGGGAGGCAGGAAACCCGACTTTTATCATTCTTTTAACTATGATTTCCTCTTGGAGGAAGTTGCTCTCACTGTGTGTGCTTTCTCTGGCTCTATCTCATCTCAGGTCTGTCCCAAATGGCACCCTATTTTCTATATAGTACCTTGGCCCACAGGGGTCTGGTCAAAATTCGTGCACTATATAGGGAATATGGTGCCATTTGGGATGTACAGTTAGGGTGTAGCATAGACCCTATCTATCCACTGGCTTATCAACCGGGCCGGCAAACTAACTCAACTTCACACCACCTAAAGTCTGTCTTCATTTCTCACTACAGTACTGTTGAGGAAGGCATATGCAATGTTTACCTTCTGTCTGTCCATGTCAAAACAAGAGAAAGATTATATATATATATATATATATATATATATATATATATATATATATAGAGAGAGAGAGAGACAGAGAGACAGAGACACACAGAAAGAGAGAGACAGAGAGAGAGAGAGAGACAGAGAGAGAGAGAGAGAGACAGACACACACAGAAAGAGAGAGACTGAGACAGACAGAGAGAGAGAGACTGAGACAGACAGAGAGAGAGAGAGACGGAGAGAGAGAGAGAGAGAGAGAGAGAGAGAGAGACACACACGGAGAGACAGAGAGACAGAGAGAGAGAGAGAGAGACACACACACAGAAAGAGAGAGATGACAGAGAGAGCGAGAGAGAGGCAGAGAGACAGAGAGACAAACAGAAAGAGAGAGACAGAGACAGAGAGAGAGATAGAGACAGAGAGAGAGAGAGAGAGAGAGAGAGAGACTCCAAGCAGTGAACATATAGTACAGTATGCAACTAGGATACAATCCCACAGGAACATCACCCCCAGGGATAGCTACAGTATATAGCTACGTCTCCTTGTGTCTGCCTCTACTGCCTATACATCATCATCGTAGGGCCCTGAGTTTTGTGCAATCATGTGACATAAGAGAATTACGCCAAAATTAAAAGCAAATGTCTGAGGATGGTGCTGGACCATCTGACATGAAAAGAAAAGTGAGAGTTTGATGAAAAAGCTTTAAGTAAAGGTTAGAATCCAAGCATGTCACAATTGCACAAAATTGCCTAATCAGGGGTGGGCTTCACTGGGCTACATCATAACAGCCTTGGGTGCCAGTCAGCTTTCTACTTTAGCCAACTAGTGGTTGTCTTGCCAACGAAGAGTAGCCAAACTACTTCAAGGTACACACAAAATCAAATCTGTGTGTATATTAATGTAGGTAGGAGGTTATGGTAATAACAAAAGGAGCACGTGTGCACACAAACATGTTAGGAAAATGTACCCACACTAGGGGCCAGACTAACTGTTTTCCAACCGTGCAACGCAGAGTCATGCAATTACATATAATGTGTATTTGATTATGTAGGCCAGCTCCCCAACTCTTCTACCCAATACAACAGCAAACAGAATCCTTCGAACAAAACTGTTTACACAATCACCACAGTAAGACAGAGAAAAATGACCATTTCCACTCTTGTTTCTGGAGGTCTCTGCATTTGCTCCATTGTCGAATGCCAGAAATCTGTAATGGAAGCATTTTATTTTTCAACCACCAAGTTTTTTTCTAGTTAAGTTTACGCAACCGTTAGGAAGGAGTTTCCATTATACACAAGCAACCCTGCCAGTAGTGACAGCATTGGACTCTTTAAATGTTTATCACCAGAAGAAAGTTCTTTATTGTATTTATTTATAGGGACAGTGCACATTAATCAACATCAATATTACAATAATGCAGCATCCATGTAAATGTGCCGGGGTTAGCCAAAAGCTCATTTGCACCCTTGTCCCAGGGGCAGGTAAGAGAAATTACACTGCCATATTAAAGACAGTTCAAACAGCCTTCTGGTGTGATGTAATGATCCCAGGATCACTTCACAGTGGTGTACACACACACACACACACACACACACGTTGAAAAATGGATGCCATCATCACCCCCATAACAGACAGAACAAAGTAAGGTGTGTGTTTGTGCGCATGCGTGCGGTGTGGCGTGCCTGATGTATGCTCAACATCAGGGCTGTTATTATTGCTTAATGTGGTCACATTCCACATTCGGTAACAGATACCATGATGTTTGGAGACGTCTTCACCCGCATGGTAGTGACTTGGCCATAAGAGGGTCAACTTTATTACCAAAAGTTACACAGATACCATGTAGACTACTATTTTTGTGGACCCCAGGAAGATTAGCTGCTGCATGAGCAATAGCTAAAGGGATCCTAATAAACTAAACCAAGAAACTATTCCTATCTTATTTATCTAGCTCTGAATAGGATGAAAGTTGATCAGTGAGACAGATATCAAAGAAGAGAAAAGGAACAAGGCCAAGACGAGCATCAGTGTCAGTGTTGATAAAGAAATCACATGAAGCCCATTGATCTGACACACACACAAAGCTCTCTTTATCCAGCCGGGATAATATGCCTTTTCCTCAAATAGTGATCATGGCACTGGACTGTGTCTATATACACTGAGCATACAAAACATTAAGAACACCTGCTCTTTCCATGACAGACTGACCAGGTGAAAGTTATGATCCCTTATTGATGTCACTTATTACATCTACTTCAATCAGTGTAGATGAAGGGGAGTAGACAGGTTAAAGATGCACTATGCAGAAATCGCTCCGCCATTTCCTGGTTGCTAATTACAGTTTGTGACAAAACGTGTAGAGTATCTTTGTGCCATCTAAAGCGCTGTGAAACATATTTTCCATAACCAAAAATATTGTATATACAAAACCGAAAGTAAAAGACGCAAAATCGATACTTAAAAATGGGAAGCATAGAAATAGTGCACATAGAACAGATCTACCACTTCTTAGAGTTGCTTTCAATGAGAATGACAGATCTATAACACATTCTATGTGCATTTGATCAGGTCACCCCAAAAGTAACATATTTAAAAAGGGTTTTTAAGCCTAGAGACAATTGAGACATGGATCCTGTATGTGTGCCATTCAGAGGGTGAATGGGAAACACAACAGATTTTGAAAGGGGTATGTGTCAGATGTGTGCGTACTGGTAGCAAAGTCAGAGATTTGTGAGGTTAGACAAAAAAATGTGATGCCAAGCATTTCACAGTCTACAGTGGTACTGCATTGCCCTCACTTCAAAATATTGCCCTCTCTGCCTAGCCAATCTAAATAAAACCAGATAAAATGTTAATTTGTCACATGCTTCTTCAACAACCGGTGTAGCCTAACAACGAAATGATTACTTGTGGGTCCTTTTCCAACAACGCAAAGTTGAAGATAAGATTTTTAAAAATAAAATAAAAAAATAGAAATAGTGACACGAGGAATAAATACACAGTAAATAACGAATGACAATAACGAGTAAAAATAACATGGTTATATGCAGGGAGTAGCAGCACAGAGTCAATGTGCAGGGGTACGAGGTAATTGAGGTAGCTATGTGCATATAGGTAGGGGTAAAGTGACTAGGCAACAGGATAGATAATAGACAGTAGCAGCAGCGTATGTGGTGAGTGTGAAATGGTGGGTGTGTGTGTAAATGTGTGTGGCATCAGTATGCATGTGTTATGTGTGTGTGGGCGTATGTAGTGCATGCGTGTGTGTGTGTGTGTGTGTGTGTGTGTGTGTGTGTGTGTGTGTGTGTGTGTGCGTGTGTGTGTGACGCCCTGATCTGTTTCACCTGTCCCTGTTATTGTCTCCATCCCCTTCAGGTGTTGCTTATTTTCCCCAGTGTATTTATCCCTGTGTTTCCTGTCTCTCTGTGCCAGTTTGTCTTGTACGTCAGTCAAGTCAACCAGCGTGTTTTTCCAGTAATCCTTTTGCTATTCTCTTTTTGATAGTCTTCCTGGTTTTTACCCCTGCCGTACTCTGGACTACTTTCCCGCCTGGCTGATCATCCTGCCTGCCTGCCCTGACCTTGACTCTGCCTGCCCTTCGGTACCTTTAGGACTCTAGACTGGTTTTGACCCTTTTGTCTCTCGCCTTACCACTTTGGATGAATAAATATTGGAAGACTCCAACCATCTGCCTCCTGTGTCTGCATCTGGATCTCGCCTTGTGTCATGATAGTATGTGTGTATTGGTGTGTCAGTGTAAGTATGTGTGTCATTGACCATTTTTAGGGCCTTCCTCTGACATTGCCTGGTATAGAGGTCCTGGATGGCAGGGAGCTTGGGCCGTACTCACCACCCTCTCTAGATTCTAGAGTGCTGGTCATGAGAATAGAATGCTAGGTGTAGGAGTGGGCTGATGTCAGTGTGTAGAGTGGCGCACAGAGCTTGAAGGCATTGGCCAGGGAGGGGAGAGGGGGATAAGTGGGAGAAGAGGGGGGAGCTGGCGGGTGGGCACTGGATGTGGTATAGTGGTTCAGCGTTTTGGCTTTTACAGACCCCCCCCCCCCCTCCCCAGACACACACATCAAATTCCAGCGAAGACATTTTCCATGTGTTAATCCCTGTACAGGGGGGAGACATGGCGAGTGGACGTCAATCAATGCATCAGTTTCATTAGGAAAACATCTGAGGCGGAGCTGGCGATTGAGGCCACCAAACAAATCATAAACGCAAGTGGAAGACATCTTGGCTGTGCACCAGATGGGGCAGCCAGACCCCAGTGAAGGGGGCATTCTGGTCATAACCCGGGGAGCGACCTCATTCTCCAAATAAAAGCCTGTTTACATAACACCTCGGTTGCCCTGTGACAGCAGGCAGAGAGGAGAAGACAAGGAGAGGAGGAGTGAGCAGAGAGAAGAGAGAGATATGGCTGCCCCCGGAGGACAAGTCCTATGAAAATGCCACCAGAATTTCCTCTTTCGTCAAACCAGAGAAGGATACAGGAACAAAGAGGTGAGTTATACCATTGCAGTACACACACAAAAACACATGCATGCACATACATAAACATGCCTCAAACAGCCCACCCCCCGACACACACAGCCCATCCTCCTCACACACACACACACCACAGGAAGACCGATCACAGAGCCCCTTCCTGTGTCTCTCTGCAGCTCCACTCAGCTGTGTCATTCTCTGTTTCCTGTCGGAGCCCCTCCCTCTCAGCCACACCAACCAACCAGAACCCTGTTGATCCAAACTAACCAAGACCCCACAAGGGCAGCCCTCTCTGGGGGGAAGAGAACAGGAATAGTGGGGCTTTGGTCTCCACTCAGTAACGACGGAGGGTGGAGAAAAACATAACGAGAAAGGCCACTCTGGGAGAGACTACAACACTGTACCTAGGAGGATAAAATCATTGACTAAGCTGGAAAGGACTATTACACAGATCGATCTCCCAGAATTACGGGGCAGGGGGAGGAAGAGAAAGTGAGGTTGCAGGATGTAGAGTAGGAGAGAGAGAGATAGAGAGAGTCATAATAATATGATTCTCCACACTGCTGGACCCAGATCAAAAACCCAGCAGCGGGAGGCCTGTGAAGTCAGATCCTGCGCCTTAAGTGTGTCCGCTTGATAAACATCACACAGGAAGGGGACACTCATTCAGACCTGGGTCAAATAAATACGTCCGTCTAAGACTTTCAAATTAACACCTGAACACCTCCCTCTGCAATTAGATCCTGGACTTCCTGATGGGCCGGCCTCAGGTGGTAAGGGTAGGCAACAACACCTCCGCCACGCTGACCCTCAACATGAGGCCCTCAGGGGTGTGCTTAGTCCCCTCCTGTACTCCCTGTTCACCCACGACTGCATGGCCAAACACGACTCCAACACCATCATCAAGTTTGCTGACGACACGACGGTGGTAGGCCTGATCACCGGCGGCGATGAGACAGCCTATAGGGAGGAGGCTCCACATTGATCTGGTACTGGTGCTCCCTGTATATAGCTCCACATTGATCTGGTACTGGTGCTCCCTGTATAGAGCTCCACATTGATCTGGTACTGGTGCTTCCTGTATATAGCGCCTCATTGATCTGGTACTGGTACTCCCTGAATATAGCTCCACATTGATCTGGTACTGGTGCTCCCTGTATATAGCTCCACATTGATCTGGTACTGGTGCTCCCTGTATATAGCTCCACATTGATCTGGTACTGGTGCTCCCTGTATATAGCTCCACATTGATCTGGTACTGGTGCTCCCTGTATAGAGCTCCACATTGATCTGGTACTGGTGCTCCCTGTATATAGCGCCTCATTGATCTGGTACTGGTACTCCCTGAATATAGCTCCACATTGATCTGGTACTGGTGCTCCCTGTATATAGCTCCACATTGATCTGGTACTGGTGCTCCCTGTATAGAGCTCCACATTGATCTGGTACTGGTGCTCCCTGTATATAGCGCCTCATTGATCTGGTACTGGTACTCCCTGAATATAGCTCCACATTGATCTGGTACTGGTACTCCCTGTATATAGCTCCACATTGATCTGGTACTGGTGCTCCCTGAATATAGCTCCACACTGATCTGGTATTGGTACTCCCTGAATATAGCTCCACACTGATCTGGTATTGGTACTCCCTGTATATAGCGCCTCTGAATATAGCTCCACATTGATCTGGTACTGGTACTCCCTGTATATAGCTCCACATTGATCTGGTACTGGTGCTCCCTGTATAGAGCTCCACATTGATCTGGTACTGGTGCTCCCTGTATAGAGCTCCACATTGATCTGGTACTGGTGCTCCCTGTATAGAGCTCCACATTGATCTGGTACTGGTGCTCCCTGTATATAGCGCCTCATTGATCTGGTACTGGTACTCCCTGAATATAGCTCCACATTGATCTGGTACTGGTACTCCCTGTATATAGCTCCACATTGATCTGGTACTGGTGCTCCCTGAATATAGCTCCACACTGATCTGGTATTGGTACTCCCTGAATATAGCTCCACACTGATCTGGTATTGGTACTCCCTGTATATAGCGCCTCTGAATATAGCTCCACATTGATCTGGTACTGGTACTCCCTGTATATAGCTCCACATTGATCTGGTACTGGTGCTCCCTGTATAGAGCTCCACATTGATCTGGTACTGGTGCTCCCTGTATAGAGCTCCACATTGATCTGGTACTGGTGCTCCCTGTATAGAGCTCCACATTGATCTGGTACTGGTACTCCCTGTATATAGCTCCACATTGATCTGGTACTGGTGCTCCCTGTATAGAGCTCCACATTGATCTGGTACTGGTGCTCCCTGTATAGAGCTCCACATTGATCTGGTACTGGTGCTCCCTGTATAGAGCTCCACATTGATCTGGTACTGGTACTCCCTGTATATAGCTCGACACTGATCTGGTACTGGTGCTCCCTGTATAGAGCTCGACACTAATCTGGTACTGGTGCTCCCTGTATAGAGCTCCACATTGATCTGGTACTGGTGCTCCCTGTATAGAGCTCCACATTGATCTGGTACTGGTGCTCCCTGTATATAGCTCCACATTGATCTGGTACTGGTACTCCCTGTATATAGCTCCACATTGATCTGGTACTGGTGCTCCCTGTATATAGTTCGACACTGATCTGGTACTGGTGCTCCCTGTATATAGCTCCACATTGATCTGGTACTTGTACTCCCTGTATATAGCTCCACATTGATCTGGTACTGGTGCTCCCTGTATAGAGCTCCACATTGATCTGGTACTGGTGCTCCCTGTATAGAGCTCGACATTGATCTGGTACTGGTGCTCCCTGTATATAGCTCCACATTGATCTGGTACTGGTACTCCCTGTATATAGCTCCACATTTATCTGGTACTGGTGCTCCCTGTATAGAGCTCCACATTGATCTGGTACTGGTGCTCCCTGTATATAGCTCCACATTGATCTGGTACTGGTACTCCCTGTATATAGCTCCACATTGATCTGGTACTGGTGCTCCCTGTATATAGCTCCACATTGATCTGGTACTGGTGCTCCCTGTATATAGCTCCACATTGATCTGGTACTGGTGCTCCCTGTATAGAGCTCCACATTGATCTGGTACTGGTGCTCCCTGTATATAGCTCCACATTGATCTGGTACTGGTGCTCCCTGTATAGAGCTCGACACTGATCTGGTACTGGTGCTCCCTGTATATAGCTCCACATTGATCTGGTACTGGTGCTCCCTGTATATAGCTCCACATTGATCTGGTACTGGTGCTCCCTGTATATAGCTCCACATTTATCTGGTACTGGTGCTCCCTGTATATAGCTCCACATTGATCTGGTACTGGTGCTCCCTGTATATAGCTCCACATTGATCTGGTACTGGTGCTCCCTGTATATAGCTCCACATTTATCTGGTACTGGTGCTCCCTGTATATAGCTCCACATTTATCTGGTACTGGTGCTCCCTGTATATAGCTCCACATTGATCTGGTACTGGTGCTCCCTGTATATAGCTCCACATTGATCTGGTACTGGTGCTCCCTGTATATAGCTCCACATTTATCTGGTACTGGTGCTCCCTGTATATAGCTCCACATTTATCTGGTACTGGTGCTCCCTGTATAGAGCTCGACACTGATCTGGTACTGGTACTCCCTGTATATAGCTCCACATTGATCTGGTACTGGTGCTCCCTGTATATAGCTCCACATTTATCTGGTACTGGTGCTCCCTGTATAGAGCTCGACACTGATCTGGTACTGGTGCTCCCTGTATATAGCTCCACATTGATCTGGTACTGGTGCTCCCTGTATATAGCTCCACATTTATCTGGTACTGGTGCTCCCTGTATATAGCTCCACATTTATCTGGTACTGGTGCTCCCTGTATAGAGCTCGACACTGATCTGGTACTGGTGCTCCCTGTATATAGCTCCACATTGATCTGGTACTGGTGCTCCCTGTATAGAGCTCCACATTGATCTGGTACTGGTGCTCCCTGTATAGAGCTCCACATTGATCTGGTACTGGTGCTCCCTGTATAGAGCTCCACACTGATCTGGTACTGGTGCTCCCTGTATAGAGCTCCACATTGATCTGGTACTGGTGCTCCCTGTATAGAGCTCGACATTGATCTGGTACTGGTGCTCCCTGTATATAGCTCCACACTGATCTGGTACTGGTGCTCCCTGTATAGAGCTCCACATTGATCTGGTACTGGTGCTCCCTGTATATAGCTCCACATTGATCTGGTACTGGTGCTCCCTGTATATAGCTCCACATTGATCTGGTACTGGTGCTCCCTGAATATAGCTCCACATTGATCTGGTACTGGTGCTCCCTGTATATAGCTCCACATTGATCTGGTACTGGTGCTCCCTGTATAGAGCTCGACACTGATCTGGTACTGGTGCTCCCTGTATATAGCTCCACATTGATCTGGTACTGGTGCTCCCTGTATATAGCTCGACACTGATCTGGTACTTTTTTTAATGTTTTTTTTTAACTGCATAGTTGGGAAGGGCTCGTAAGCAAGCATTTCAAGGTAAAGTCTATACCTGTTGTATTCGGGCACATGTGACAAATAAAATGTGATTCGATTTGAAATACTTGAGCTATGCTAAATTCATAGACATATCATTTGATTTAGTTGATCAAATTATGATTTACTTCACTTGGTACAATGGAACCAATGGAGTAGTCCCCAATGTGTAAACTACATGCTAAATCAAGCACACCTCAAATATTTTCAAGTATTGGACATATGCATTGTGTTTGGAGTGTCTTCAATATATATGATGTATGTGTGCGTTGATGGGTGTCTGTGTAGCCGCGTGTAGGGGGGTGAATAATAGTAGATAAAGCCCAGGAGAGGGCTATGTAACAGAGATATGGTCTGTGTTCCAAATGGCAGGGAATAGGGTGCCATTTGTGACGAAGAAGTGGTTGAAACACACACACACACACAGGAGATCTGATGTTTTCCGTGTATCCGTTGGCAGTTTAACAAACAGTTGGGGAGACCTGACAGAACCGCTGTGATTTGAGTTACACCCATTCACACACACACACACACACACACACACACAGGAGATCTGATGTTTTCCGTGTATCCATTGGCAGTTTAACAAACAATTGGGGAGACCTGACAGAACCGCTGTGATTTGAGTTACACCCATTCACACACACACACACACACACACACATTTGAGTTCCGCCCTCGTAGGTTAGCTGTCCTGCTGACAGATTGGTTTAATAGCAGTCTAATGTCGAGGGGGTTTGGTCGTAATAAAACAAAAGCTTAACATTTCCACTGACTCACTATACTTCAATTAGTGCCCTGCAACTGCTGCCCTCCAACCAACCGGTTCAATGCTTTAAATACACAGTGATAACTATTAAGCACATCAACACAATAAACGTCACCTTAATTCATGAAGACATTCCTAATACAAGGATTAGCATTGATTCAGTCAGGTCTAAACAACTAGAAAGCTCTACAATACACACACAATAAGAGCAAGAGAGGGTGAGCGAAAGAGAGAGAGAATATCTGTCACCACAATTCAGTGTCCCTGTTTCAAAAGAACATATTTTAAACCCAGTCCATGCAGTTTGCTTTGACTTTACAAGACGTCGCAAAGGGAGACCGAACGTTCCTCAAAGTGCCCGTATGTGAAAACCACAACAGTCATTTTGTGGTCCATAATCTCTACCTCAGTATCACTAGCATTTCCGAATGCTATTTCAGTTGTACTATTGTGACATGTTACGCCATCATAGTGTGCATAATATGGCATGATGTCAATATTGTAATGCTTGCGTTATATCCATGTACAATTATTTATACTGTATTTGAGGGTGCATTTACACATGTATCATTACTAGAAGTAGGCTATCATATATTGAGGTAGTTTTGGATACTAAAAAACATAATTCGATGTCTCACATACATACAGTACATCATCCAATCAATAGGTTGGTAAATCCACTAAACTAGAATGAGTTTACTAGTCAAATTGCCAATGTCAGATGTTCCAAGCCTGTTCCACACATTCTATTTCTAGTGGTAGATCAGTAACATCCGTACCATAGAGTCCTGGGTGTTTTCATTATGCTGACACAAATCCAAGACGGCGTAGCAGTCGGACATGTGTATCAAATCAAATTTATATAGCCCTCCTTACATCAGCTGATATCTCTAAGCCCCAAACAGCAAGCAAGGCAGGTGTAGGAGCATGTTTGTCTTGTCCCATGTAAATAGTTGGTGGTACGAATCTGCTATTTTTATCTAAATTGTAATTATTTCGCCACTATGGCCTATTTATTGCCTTACCTCCCTAACCTTTCTACATTTGCACACACTGTACATAGACTTTTATATTGTGTTATTGACTGTACGTTTGTTTATTCCATGTGTAACTCTGTGTTGTTGCTTTTGTTGCACTGCTTTGCTTTATCTTGGCCAGGTCGCAGTTGTAAATGAGAACTTGTTCTCAACTGGCCTACCTGGTTAAATAAAGGTGAAATTATTATAATTATTTTTTTAATTCTGTTGCAAAAAGTTCCGTAAATGGAAGCAAACCGAATGAAACAGGGAGGGACCTACCTGAATTTGTCCAATATTTATTTATTTTACCTTTATTTAACCAGGTAGGCAAGTTGAGAACAAGTTCTCATTTACAATTGCGACCTGATAGAAACACTTGTTTTGCTCTGTTTGCTTCCGTTTGGTTCTTAAACGGTAAATGTTTTCTGTGATGAATTCACTCCGGTACTGATTCTGTTAAACAGAGGAGAGCTCAGCTTGGACCCCATTGGTCACACTCTGTTAACCATGGGACCTCACAGCTGGAACTCGCTGCTAATTTTCCATGGTTAGAATTGTTTTCTTTACAGAGAGACCTGCGTCATAAAATACTAAAATATTTGAAAACCGAGAGGCGAAAAGTATGAACTATGGGATATTCTTCCCATCAAACAACTTTTTTTTGTCCAAACCTTGCCGTTGAAACACTAACCACTTTGATTATGCATTCAAAGCTGTTTCAACAAGATTACACACTCAAACAGATACAAAGGAGTGTTTTTCTTTGAAAGTTGTGCATACTACCAACCTGGCACCTGATCGCCCCTATAGTGACACGACACACCGATGTGACCAATAGACACCTTATGTCTGACGTTTAAGCAGTTACAAATACCTTAACTTTGTGACAGAAGAAATTTAACAAATTAAATCTCCTGGCTAATGATTCAATGAATTCTGCTGATGATAAAATGTATTTTGTATACATACATCAGTTATATAACCATCCCTGCTGGTTCCTTACTCTGATTGGTTTCCCCTAGGTACAGATCTAGGATCAGCCTCCCCTCCCCCAATCCTAACATTAACCATTAGTGGGGGAAATGCTAAACTGACCCAAGATCAGCAACTAGGGGCCAACTTCACCCTACTCTTCCTCCATCATAGTGAAGTTCCGTCTGCACAACTAACACACACTCATGACCACAGAGGACATAGGACTGTCTGTCTGACAATTAGGTCAGAGCATCACACAGATGCCACCGCCACACAGCCATTGGTCAACTTAAAAGGGACATGATTGGCTGGAAATATGGTCACACGCCATGTTGACTCTCGATGGCAGCCAGTAGCATTTTGAAATCAAAAGATACTGAACCAATAGAATTAGAGGTAGGACCCCCAAAAATGGATGAATGAATGAACCAACAAACATGCATGTGAATGAATAAGGACTGTCTCAGTCTGTGTCCTACCTGGGGGCAGTCTTTGATGTAGTGGCCCTTGTTGAAGCAGAGGTGGCATAGGTAGTTGGGCGGGGGTCTTTTGCTGGGCTTGCGGGGCTCTGAGGAGAGGGAGAGGTCGGAGAAGTGGTCCGTCAAGGAGTTGAGCCCGTCAACAATGTTGTTGAGCGAGTCGTATGGCGAGACATTTTTATATACCCTGTTATTCAATGCCTGGAACAGGGAGAGACAGGAAAACATGGTTGGCATTTTGCGCAGGGGAAAAAACATGACAAGAAATGTAGAATAAAGGAAGATATGAAAATTAGGTGATGATGCATTTATTGTAGTACATAATGCAAAGTTTGAAGTGCTGCCTGTTCTTCCTAATGTCAGGATTTTAAGGATTTCTTATTCCATCATTACTTTTGTGGCAGAGCACCGAGCTTTATGTTTCTGAAGAACACCTGCAACTCCCCTCTATCATGCTTACAGAGTAGTTTGACAACCTATGGATACATGATACCACTAATGAAACAATATGGATTTTTTGGGAATTTGCGATGCTGTTGAGTTTAATCACCAATTTCCGTTGACTGTCCTATGCCCTCCGTCTTTTCTCTCATTCAATTCAGCACATCTGGCGCTCAATCCAGCTGTTGCTTATGAACTGGAAAAGTACTGGGGATGTCACAAAGGAAGACAGGACTTTAGAGAAGGATGACTTACAGTAAACAAGGAGAGAGCGAGAGAGAAAGGGAGACATGGTGTTCATAGCCTGGTCCCAGATCTGTTTATGCTGTATTGCGTGACAATGGCTAGATAGGAGTTGGCAAGACAGCACAAACAGATCTGAGACCAGGCTGTTATGTTCCCAGATCTGTTTGAAGTATCACGCCATGAGGATGGTTTGTGGCTCACTCTGAGAAGATGTGCCAGTCAATTGTTGCGTGAGATTGGTGCTCCAGTGTCTGCTTAATGCACTCGGAATATCAATTTCCATTAGCAAACTGAAGGAGAGAATACATTTTTTAAAACCTTTTTATTCACTTTGTCCTCCATTTGAAATATTGGCATAGAAGTGACAATGAATTAGGTAAGTAGGTTCAACCTCTGTTTACGGTGAGGGACAGGAGTTTTTCCTGCATATGACATGACCCTTGTAATAGGGCCCAGAGTTTGTCATGACCATGAGACCTAACCCTAATTTCTAGGCCTATTTATAGCTTTTCCTAAGAAAAACTCCAGGTCCTAGTTATGATGACCTCTCCTCTTCAATGTATAGCCCACTGTTAAAACTGAGATTTGGACGGAATCCAAGCTATATGGCAACATTGTCAGAGTTATGGAAAGTTACTGGAGTCTTTGTGAATGATATCTCTCCTTGGGAGAACTTACGTTGTTATTGTTCATGTCTTATGTTGCATAGCACAGACATCTTACACTTGGCAACAGTGTAGCAGAGGTCGGCCCTAGCCCGAGAGGCAGCTCAAATCAACTCTTATCAGCACCTGTGTGTGTGTGTGTGTGTGTGTGTGTGTGTGTGTGTGTGTGTGTGTGTGTGTGTGTGTGTGTGTGTGTGTGTGTGTGTGTGTGTGTGTGTGTGTGTGCGTGTTCATTTACTAGATTCTACCCTGGATAAATAAAACATTAGCTTTCTATCTTTCTTTATGTTTTCCATGGCTTTCCATCTGCCATTGGTTTTATCCACTGCCTGTTGATATTCTGCTATTGTTCTTCCTTGTGGAAGTTGCCAGTTCTATCTGACAAACATATTATGCCACATTATCTAGGGCCAGGAGTGTTCACTGGCAACGTGACCCGATCATGAAAAAGGGTCAAGTGGTTGGAAAAAACTCCTGGCCCAAAGACAGAATAGTATAGATAGTGTACACTGTATATACAGCTTTCTGTGCCTTGATATGCCTTACTATCAAATCAGTGAAGACAGGTCAACCATACAGTACATTTGCCATTATATAAAGTGACCATAGAGCCCCTCTCTTCCCCTCTCCTGCTTCATATACTATGAGGCAGCGAGTGGCCAAATTGTCCCCCTGTGGACACCTGATGGAGATTGAGCTACCCTTTGGGCCCTGGTCAGTAGTGCACTATAAAGGAAACAGGGTGCCATTTGGGATGCAAATCTCACCTCATCTGAGTAAGTGGCTGAATTCACAGGTCCACGGGTGAGCTGTACACACCAGAGGAGGGAAACACTGCTGTTCGGTTGCATCCCAAATGGCATCCTATTCCCTATATAGTGCACTAGTTTTGAATGGGGTAACCCAGTGCTCATAGTAGGCAAGAATGATTTTTGGACACAACTGTTGATATACTATTTTTCTCCAATACAAATAGTGTAAGTGATCAGAGTAGCATCTACCACAGGATTGCAAGCAAGGAGATCAGGGGTAACCCAGTGTCTTGTGAAATATTCAATATGGAGCATAATCTTCAGCCTAGAATCAAGGCCTGTTTTGTGCCAACACTCAACTCCTTGTCACTCCGTGTAATACAAGTAATATAAATACTGCTCATCTCTGTTCACAACCACTCATTGTCCTCACATCATAACCCCTTAAAGGCCTAATGCAGCCATTTTCATATCAATATCAAATAATTTCTGGGTAACAGTTAAGTATCTTGCTTTAATAGATTTCCATTAAAATGGGCAAAAGTAGCTTTTTAGCAAAATACTATTTCTCAAGCAAGAATTTAGCAATGACTCTTTAGGAGTGGTCTATTAACCAATTTACCGCATGGTGATGTCACCATGGAAAGACGAAAATCCTGTCCATGCCAACCTGCTGATTAGAAGAACCTGTGTGGATTGTATTTTGAACCAGCAACTTTCAGGAAATAACATAGATTTTTTTTAAATCATACAGTTGAAGTCGGAAGTTTACATACACTTAGATTGGAGTCATTAAAACTCGTTTTTCAGCAACTCCACAAATTTCTTGTCAACAAACTATAGTTTTGCCAAGTCGGTTAGGACATCTACTTTGTGATTGACACAAATAATTTTGGCAACAATTGTTTACAGACAGATTATTTCACTTAAAATCCACTGTATCACAATTCCAGTGGGTCAGAAGTTTACATACACTAAGTTGACAGTAAAGTAAGTAAACAGCTTGGAAAATTCCAGAAAATGATGTCATGGCTTTAGAAGGTTCTGATAGGCTAATTGGCATCATTTGAGTCAATTGGAGATGTACCTGTGGATGTATTTCAAGGCCTACCTTCAAACTCAGTGCCTCTTTGCTTGACATCATGGGAAAATCAAAAGAAATCAGCCAAGACCAGCCAAAATTTGGACACCTCCACAAGTCTGGTTCATCCTTGGGAGCAATTTCCAAATGCCTTTAGGTACCACGTTCATCTGTACAAACAATAGTACGCAAGTATAAACACCATGGGACCACACAGCAGTCATATCACTCAGGAAGGAGATGCATTCTGTCTCCTAGATTTGAACGTACTTTGGTGCGAAAAGTGCAAATCAATCCCAGAACAACAGCAAGGGACCTTGTGAAGATGCTGGAGGAAACAGGTACAAAAGTATCTATATCCACAGTAAAATGAGTCCTATATCGACATCGACATGACCTGAAAGGCCGCTCAGCAAGGGAGAGGCTCCAAAACCGCCATCAAAAAGCCAGACTACGGTTTGCAACTGCACATGGGGACAAAGATCGTACTTTTTGGAGAAATGTCCTCTGGTCTGATGAAACAAAAATAGAACTGTTTAGCCATAATGACCATCGTTATGTTTGGAGGAAAAAGGGGGAGGCTTGCAAGCTGAAGGACACCATCCCAACCGTGACGCACGAGGGTGGCAGCATCATGTTGTGGGGTGCTTTGCTGCGGGAGGGACTGGTGTACTTCACAAAATAGATGGCATCATGAGGAGGGAAATTATGTGGATATATTGAAGCAACATCTCAAGATATCAGTTAGGAATTTAAAGCTGGGTCACAAATGGGTCTTCCAAATGGACAATGACCCCAAGCATACTTCCAAAGTTGTGGCAAAATGACATAAGGACAACAAAGTCAATGTATTAGAGTGGCCATGACAAAGCCCTGACCTCAATCCAATAGAACATTTGTGGGCAGAACTGAAAAAGCGTGTGAAAGGAAGGAGGCCTACAAACCCAACTCAGTTACACCAGCTCTGTCAGGAGGAATGGGTCAAAATTCACCCAACTTATTGTGGAAGGCTACCCATAACGTTTGACCCAAGTTAAACAATTTAAAGGCAATGCTACCAAATACTAGTTGAGTGTATGTAAAATTCTGACCCACTGGGAATGTGATGAAAGAAATAACAGCTGAAATAAATAATTCTCTCCACTATTATTCTGACATTTCACATTCTTAAAATAAAGTGGTGATCCTAACTGACCTAAGACAAAGAATATTTACTAGGATTAAACGTCAGGAATTGTGAAAAACTGAGTTTAAATGTATTTGTCTAAGGTTTATGTAAACTTCCAACTTCAACTGTATGTTTACAGTGTTAGTTTCATCAGCTGTTGTACAATATGATATAATCACAGAAAAAAAAAATTTTTGACAGCACTGGGCCTTTCATTTATTACCTATTTTATTTGATGAGACACTAGCTAGGTTTCTATCCAATTTGCGACAGATTTTCATGCGAATATTCTAAAATATACATGAAAATAATATGCTCATTTTCCCACCAGAGATGCTTCCATCAAATTGTCCTTTTGAGGATAAAAAAGCTTTGCGTGCTGACCTAGTGCACATAAAAATACCTTTTGCATTTAAATTCCCATGTACCAAATAAATAATATAGTTAAATTGGTTTTCCTCGCATTTTCAAATCTACTGATGGTTTTGTCAGAAAAATTTCTGATTTATAGCGTAGCACGTAGCCAAGCGGTTAAGAGCATTGCGCCAGTAACCGAAAATTTGCTGGTTCAAATCCCTGAGTGAATTAGGTGAAAGAAATCTGCCGATGTGCCCTTGAGCAAGGTTTTACCCTATTTGCTCTGGATCAGAACATTGATCCTCATTTCCCTGTGCACTTTCACCACCCTGTGAAGTTCATCATAACTTATTTCATCTGTAGCCTAATGAACTGTGTGCTTTCCCGAGTCGTAGTGGGAGGACCACACACCATATCATCTCGTGATTCAAGTTTACTTCAATATGATGGTTATTATATCAATATTTGTATCAATATATATCAATATTTGTTTCCACCGACATTTATCGCATATTACATTTTACAGACACTTTACAGACATTGTCTAGTGTATTTGGTTTTGTCGACATTTGGAAAGTTTGCCGACACATTTGCTGTTTCCATCAGGCCTGTCGTGACATTTTTGATCTGTAATTTTAAAAAGGTTGGATGGAAACCTTTAGGTCAGTGACGACGTTTAAGTCAGTGACAACAACAGAAACAAATGCACATTACTCATCCCAACATATCAAGCCTCTGGAATGGGTTGTTGTACTTGGTGTTGCATTGAGGTGGAGAAAAAGATCCCCCTCTGCTTCAACTGTTTCCAGACTGTGTGTGTTAGTGTGTGTGTGTGTGTGTGTGCGTGTGTGTGTGTGTGTGTGTGTGTGTGTGTGTGTGTGTGTGTGTGTGTGTGTGTGTGTGTGTGTGTGTGTGTGTGTGTGTGTGTGTGTGTGTGTGTGTGTGTGTGTGTGTGTGTGTGTGTGTGTGTGTGTGTGTTTTTGCAAGACATTACTCAAGGGGGATCGTATGACACTACACAATGGGTTTTAATGTATGAAAACTACACCCATATCTCAGAGGCCTGGTTTATGTTAAATGGCTGAAAAGCCTCTATAAAAAGTATACAATGGTAGGAATAGTAGTATTAATGTAGTATTCACTGTAGTATTTACAGCAGTATACTGTAGTATTTACAGTTGACTATAGTATAAATACTGTAGCAATTACTGTAGTGTTTGAGGACAGTAGTGTACTGTAAAATGTACTGTAGTGTTTTTGATGACAGTAGTGCACTGTAATAGTTACCGTTGTGTACTGTAATATTTACTGTAGTATTCTTGCGGTCTGGAGTATTTACTGTAGTGTTTTTTCAGATTGTAGTACGGTATACTGTAGTATTTTCTGTAGTGTTTTTGAGGACAGTAGTGCAGTGTAATATTTGCAGTAGTGTTATTGAGGACAATAGTGCACTGTAATATTTTCTGTAGTGTTTTTGAGGACAGTAGTGCAGTGTAATATTTGCTGTAGTGTTTTTGAGGACAGTAGTGCAGTGTAATATTTTCTGTAGTGTTTTTGAGGACAGTAGTGTACTGTAATATTTACTGTAGTGTTTTTGCAGACTGTAGTATTTACTGTAGTGTTTTTTCAGACTATAGTACGGTATACTGTATTATTTACTGTAGTGTTTTGCAGACTTGTAGTATACTGTAGTATTTACTTTTTGGGGACATTACTGTAGCATTTACTAAAGTGCTTTCATTTATTATCTTTGAAATAGAAGTGGGGGGCTTTCTCCTTAAGAAACCTTAATGGAGAAATATTAAAAGAGCACATTTTCCATAACCTGTAGGTAGGTAGGATTCGGTTCTGAACGGAGACTTCAGAGCTTCTGCTATTTTCTATAACCGGTAGGGAACACAATATATGGTCTATACTTGGCATGTAGATTTCTCACTTACTGGTGGCACAAATTGGGATATGGGGAAGGGGAATGGGCAGGGTATTTGCAAATTCAATGATGTAGTATTTACTATATTTAAAACAATGTAGTGTTTTTTTGTGCATAATACAATAGTATTTATTATAGTATTCTACAGTATACTGCAAAATGCTATTCTAAGTACTACACATTATTGAGGGATACTACAATGTGTAGTATAGTATTCTACAGTTTACTACAGAATTCTATAGTAATTACTGTAGTATTCTATAGTAAACTGTAGTATTTTTATGTGGGTAGCTAGGTTTCCATCAACCCATGTTTAACTCTGTTGATGGTCTCTCGCCAACAGCGCACAGATACAGTGCAAAGAGTACATGATGGTTATTCTATCAACAAATGCTCCAAAAAGGGTTTCCACTGCCAATTGTGCATGATCTATTTGACAGACAAACCAATTATCCATCCGTCTGCATGTTTTGTTCTGTCGACATTTAGGAGAGGTTTCCATCAGGCTTGTCATTAGGTTTTTTTATCAGACAGGTACTTTACTTGCATAAAAATGGTTGGGTGGAAACATGTTTTATGATTACCAATATAATACTTTTCATAGGCTACATAGCTATCCCAGTTATGAAATTAAGGCCTCTCTCTCTCCTCTCTCTCTCTCTCTCTCTCTCTCTCTCTCTCTCTCTCTCTCTCTCTCTCTCTCTCTCTCTCTCTCTCTCTCTCTCTCTCTCTCTCTCTCTCTCTCTCTCTCTCTCTCTCTCTCTCTCTCTCTCTCTCTCTCTCTCTCTCTCTCTCTCTCTCTCTCTCTCTCTCTCTCTCTCTCTCTCTCTCTCTCTCTCTCTCTCTCTCTCTCCTCTCTCTCTCTCTCTCTCTCTCTCTCTCTCTCTCTCTCTCTCTCTCTCTCTCTCTCTCTCTCTCATTGAAGGCATGTTTTCCTGTAAATATCCATGATGACATAAATATAGAAAGTGTTGAACAAGTCTTGTTTAACACTTTGTTGTTTCTATAGAACTGTATGTACAGATACAGCGCCTTGACCAACCCTTCGGAATAGGCATTTCTGCGCGCTACTAACGTTTAACTTCTCTCTCTCTCTCTCTCTCTCGAGCACATCAGCATGCAGACCACAGACCCAGATGCGTCACGCTCCTACGTGTGGCACGCTCGAGTCTGGCCTTGCCTGCACAGAACATTGAGTCAAAACAATCGCCTTTAAAACCGCCTAAACCGTGTCAAACACTTTGCTGGAGTGATTCTGCTTGCTTTGGAGCGTTTAAAACGGTTATAGTCCGTGATTTACAATTCAAGAACTAGAACCGGTGCTTCTTGTCATTCCATCCCTGGTTATTGCATTAATTTAATAAATAGTCGACTTTTTTGTTTTGTTGCCATAGTCTAGTATTGATTGTGCGCAATACAAAACCAGTTCTGCTAAAATTGTGCATGATGAATTCTCCATGTTGCACTCAGGTTTGTTACTAAATGAACGTTATTTCTGTTTGAATATGATCGAATCAGATATTGCCGTAATAGGTCTGAAAAGTTGATGAGCACGTATTTCTGTCTATGTTCGTAATATCCATGGCGGTTTTGTGTAGGCTACCAGAATAGTCAATGTTGCAGACCCTCGAACATTTTGCAAAACAGCGTTCGACATACGATGGGATGTATGCAAATAAAAACAGATCGTAGGCTATTAACTATTTACTTAACGTGGCAATAGACTAAACATTTAACAAACAGACGGTTCAGTCTCTAACCTCATTCCGCTGGAGCTGAAAAAAATTGTTGAGATAATTGGAGTTGAGGGACGAGCTCACGTCCGCGGCGGGAGCCTTGCAGTAGTTCAACTCCGGGTGGGACGAGTTGGGTTCGGGTCTAAAGGCGTCAAAAGCGCTAGTTTGGTGGGTGTCTTGCAAAGAGAGATAGACCCAATTCAGTAGCTGCGCAGGCTGGTACACGGAGGCACTGGTGTCTATGGCAGACATCAAGCTCATCTTTCAAATGGGTACACTAGCTCTTCCACCGCCGCTGTGTTTCTGTATTACTCTCAACTTTCGGAAATCTTGCTCGCTCTTTCTTTCTGAACTTCAACGGATTCACTGCTTTCTTTACCCCCACCAGGCCGTGACAATCTTTCCTTATTCCTCTTCTCGTAAGGACCCTATATCATGGTGGGAGCCTAGTCCCAGTTTTACCGTTACGCAAAAGTCATTGCTCTAACATGTCAGTATAAAAAGTTTTCAGCCGCTACTAAGAGCCCGTTATCTCCCTTTATTTGCAGTGGGACAACCACCCGGAGTCTCATTGGATATGCAACGCACACTTGGGGTGCGTCATGACGCACGCAAGCAAATTAGGGTTTTAATTCACTACGTACAAAACCGTTTTTTCTCTCGCTCTCTACCTTGTTTACTTTATGCCTTTTGAATCTCTGCAGGGTTCACTGTTGACTTTTGATATTGTATCAAAATAAAAAAAAGTTAGAGTTTTAATTTATGTGAAAACGTATTTAACTTTTCCGTTAGATGCTTTGTTACCTTGTTTCATTATTGGATCTTTAACCAGGAATTTCATTGGTTTAGAGAATGATTAATATTAATTGACGCAAATCAGTTGCTGGGATTTTGTAGGTAGCCTAGGTTTATTAGCTTAGATATTTTCTAGCTTCAAAAGGTATACGTGTCCATCAGTCTGCCTCCAGGCCAGATTATACTGTAGCACTATTTCTGCTGCTTATTTGGTGTTAAATGGCATTGTAAATTGTTTGGACAAAGGCAGCATTGTGCTGCCCTTTTCACAGACCTGTTGAAGGCTTTCCACTCTGTTGACCATTCATTATTAATGGTAGACTTTCTGAAATTGGCCTGGGTCGGGCAGCCTGCAATTGGTTTGAAAACTAACTGACATACTGGACACAATGTGTTTCTTCCTATGGTGTCAAGTCAGGTTTCCTTGATATCACTGTCTAAAGGTCTCCACCCCAAAGGTCGATTTTGGGCTCTGCTCTTTTTACTATCTATATAAACAATATTGGTTTGTCTGTAAGAAATTATAACCTACACTTGCAGATATAGATAGGGTACAAAGGGGTAACTAGCTCCCCCCCCCCCTAAGAACAATGTCTAATTGCTGACACAAAAAAGCAATGTTTGGGAAAAAAAATTCTATCTGGATGAAGGTCATACTTAGGCGAATAAGCTATAAAGGGAAATAAATGGCTACAGTTTTGTTATTTCATGAAATGTCGTTTTTAGAAGGGGATTTTTTTTTAAGTATCGGGGTAACTATGGGATAGGGCTACACACAAGTGTGTTCAAATCCATTTAATCAGTTTATTCAAAATTCTTCGTGAGGAGTTTTGATGTAAAGTCCCAGCAGTTTTTAAAATTATATTCAGGAGCAAAAGGTTTTCAATAGTTGTGTCTAATTCATTAAAACAAATATTCTTTGGAATATAATATTGGAATGGAATATAAATAATAACATTAAAATAACATTGGAATATAACATTAAATAACAAAAACTTAACTCATTAACTTAGTGTAACATTGATGTGGTAACTCTCTTATGCTCTGCTATTGCACAATTCTAATTTGTACAAACAAAGCTATCCCCAGTCAAATTGAAGCACAACTCATGAGCCCACCTCCTGCACTGCTGGAACACAACTCATGAGCCCACCACCTGCACTGCTGGAACACAACTCATGAGCCCACCTCCTGCACTGCTGGAACACAACTCATGAGCCCACCACCTGCACTGCTGGAACACAACTCATGAGCCCACCTCCTGCACTGCTGGAACACAACTCATGAGCCCACCACCTGCACTGCTGGAACACAACTCATGAGCCCACCACCCGCACTGCTCACACCTAATCCAGTCCCCACCTGTGACTGAAAACAGGGGGAGATGCCAAATGAAAAGCTCTCTCTTAAAAATGTAGATAGCTATGTAGCTACAGTTGAAGTCAGAAGTTTACATACACTAGGTTGGTGTCATTAAAACTCCACAAATCTCTTGTTAATTAACAAACTATAGTTTTGGCAAGTCGGTTAGGACATCTACTTTGTGCATGACACAAGTAATATTTCCAGCAATTCACTGTATCACAATTCCAGTGGGTCAGAAGTTTACATACACTAAGTTGACTGTGTCTTTAAACAGCTTGTAAAATTCCAGAAAATGGTGTCATGGCTTTATAAGCTTCTGATAAATTGAGTCAATTGGAGGTGTACCTGTGGATATATTTCAAAGCCTACCTTGCTTGACATGATGGGAAAATCAAAAGAAATAAGCCAAGACCTCAGAAAATGAATTGTAGACTTCCACAAGTCTGGTTCATCCTTGGGAGCAATTTCCAAATGCCTGAAGGTTCCGTGTTCATCTGTACAAACAATAGTATGCAAGTATAAACACCATGGGACCATGCAGCCATCATACTGCTCAGGAAGGAGATGCGCTCTGTCTCCTAGAGATGAACATACTTTGCCCACGAAAAGTGCAAATCAATCCTAGAACAACAGCAAATTACCTTGTGAAGATACTGGAGGAAACAGGTACAAAAGTATTTACATCCACAGTAAAACGAGTCCTATATCGACATAACCTGAAAGGCCGCTCCTCAAGGAAGAAGTCACTGCTCCAAAACCTCCATAAAAAAAGCCAGACTACGGTTTGCAACTGCACATTTCTTATTTCTTTTATTTTACTAGGCATGTCAATTAAGAACAAATTCTTATTTCCAATGACGGCCTAGGAACAGTGGGTTAACTGCCTTGTTCAGGGGCAGAACAACAGATTTGTACCTCGTCAGCTCATGGATTCAATCTTGCAACCTTCCGGTTACTAGTCCAACGCACTAACCACTAGGCTACCTGCCGTCCATGGGGACAAAGATCGTTCTTTTTGGAGAAATGTCCTCTGGTCTGATGAAACAAAAATAGAACTGTTTGGCCATAATGGCCATCATTATGTTTGGAGGAAAAAGGGGGTGGCTTGCAAGCTGAAGAACACCATCCCAACCGTGATGCACGGGGGTGTCAGCATCATGTTGTGGGGGTGCTTTGCTGCAGGTGGGACTGGTGCACTTCACAAAATAGATGGAATCATGAGGCGGGAAAATGATGTGGATATATTGAAGCAACATCTCAAGACATCAGCATAAAGCTTGGTCGCAAATGGGTCTTCCAAATGGACAATGACCCAAGCATACTTCCAAAGTTGTGGCAAAATGGCTTAAGGACAACAAAGTCAAGGTATTGGAGTGGCCATCACAAAGCCCTGAACTCAATCCTATAGAAAATTTGTGGGCAGAACTGAAAAGGTGTGTGCGAGCAAGGAGGCCTACAAACCTGACTCAGTTACACCAGCTCTGTCAGGAGGAATGGGCCAAAATTCACTCAACATATTGTGGGAAGCTTGTTGAAGGCTACCCAAAACGTTTGACCCAAGTTAAACAATTGAAAAGGCAATGCTACCAAATACTAATTGAGTGTATGTAAACTTCTGACCCACTAGGAATGTGATGAAAGAACTACCAGCTGAAATAAATCATTCTCTCTACTATTATTCTGACATTTCACATTCTTAAAATAAAGTGGTGATCCTAACTGACCTAAGACAGAGAATTTTTACTCTGATTAAATGTCAGGAATTGTGAAAAACTGCTTAAATGTATTTGGCCAAGGTGTATGTAAACTTCCGACTTCAACTGTATAAGACCTAAAATGCTATATAAAATAGCTAAAAGGCTATAAAGTTGCATTAGCTGTAAAGCTATCAGTCACTAGTGGAAACATTTACAACTGAAATTAAGTTACGATCTCTTTTCTAATGTATTTTTTCTCAGACGATCTGGTAGTAAGGTTGCTAGCTAGTACTCCTAGCTGCTTATGCTAACTAGCTAGCTGGCTAGCATTTACTGCTAGTGAAGTTGCTTGCTATCGAGTTAGCATAAACAAGCGCTAACTGGGTGAGTCATTGTCTAACATAAAGAGGTAACTAGCCCCCAACACACTCATCCAACATATTATAGTATTACTTTACTAAAAGAGTAGCTACATTAATCTCTCTAAACAATTTGATAATTTATCTTAAGGCTTTCCTACTGTATATATAAAAATAGATATAATAGATCTAACTTCATTAGAATATATCTACAACTTTTTCAAATGTTTAATAAATTAGATTAATTTACCACAAAATAATTTTGTTGAAATATCTCCAAAAGTTGTGACGACACAGAAGAAAAGTTTTCTTCACCAAGAACAGTGACAGCCAAGGAAAGTGCTGGGAAAATAATTTAGACATATTGTGGTCTTTATCTGAATTACAGGGGGAAGTCACCACATACAAGTACTAGGGAGTATGGCTAGTCGGCACACTGTCCTTCTCTCAGCACATATCAACGTTGCAGGGTAAGGTTAAATCTAGACTTGGTTTCTTCTATCGAATTTGCTTTCATCACAGTTGCCAAACTAACCCTGATTCAGATGACCATCCTACTCATGCTAGATTACGTACCCATGCTAGATTACGGAGACATAATTTATAGATCGGCAGGTAAGGGTGCTCTCGAGTGGGTAGATGTACTTTACCATTCAGCCATTAGATTTGCCACCAATGCTCCTTTAGGACACATCACTGCACTCTATACTCCTCTGTAAACTGGTCATCTCTGTATACTCGTCGCAAGACCCAGTGGTTGATGCTTATATACAGTGGGGCAAAAAAGTATTTAGTCAGCCACCAATTGTGCAAGTTCTCCCACTTAAAAAGATGAGAGAGGCCTGTAATTTTCATCATAGGTTCACTTCAACTATGACAGACAAAATTAGAAAAAAATCCAGAAAATCACATTGTAGGATTTTTAATGAATCTATTTGCAAATTATGTTGGAAAATAAGTATTTGGTCACCTACAAACAAGCAAGATTTCTGGCTCTCACAGACCTCTTCTTTAAGAGGCTCCTCTGTCCTCCACTCGTTACCTGTATTAATGGCACCTATTTGAACTTGTTATCAGTATAAAAGACACCTGTCCACAACCTCAAACAGTCACACTCCAAACTCCACTATGGCCAAGACCAAAGAGCTGTCAAAGGACACCAGAAACAAAATTGTAGACCTGCACCAGGCTGGGAAGACTGAATCTGCAATAGGTAAGCAGCTTGGTTTGAAGAAATCAACTGCGGGAGCAATTATTAGGAAATGGAAGACATACAAGACCACTGATAATCTCCCTCGATCCGGGGGGGGGGGGGAGATTCTCTGTGCTCAATAATGTTTGTAACATGTTTCGTGCTGCTACAATGTTGTGCTGCTGCCATGTATGTTGTTGACCAGCATCCCGGAGTCGCCTCTTCACAGTTTTTTTTACACCTTTATTTCATCTTTATTTAACTAGGCAAACACGTTCTTATTTTCAATGACCGGCCTAGGAACGGTGGGTTAACTGCCTTGTTCAGGGCAGAAGGACAGATTTTTACCTTGTCATCTCAGGGATTCAATCTTGCAACCTTACGGTTAACTAGTCCAATGCTCTAACCACCTGCCTTACGCAAATGCAGTAAGAAGCCAAGGTAAGTTGCTAGCTAGCATTAAACTTAATCAATCATAATCACTAGTTATAACTACACATGGTTGATGATATTACTAGTTTATCTAGTGTGTCCTGTGTTGCATATAATCGATGCAGTGCGCATTCGCGAAAAATGACTGTCGTTGCTCCAATGTGTACCTAACCATAAACACCAATGCCTTTCTTAAAATCAACACACAGAAGTATATATTTTTAAATCTGCATATTTAGCTAAAAGTTATCCAGGTTAGCAGGCAATATTAACCAGGTGAAATTGTGTCACTTGCGTTCATTGCACGCAGGTATATGAAGGTATATGAAATACAAATGGTATAGAGAGAAATAGTCCTATAATTCCTATAATAACTACAACCTAAAACTTCTTACCTGGGAATATTGAAGACTCGTGTTAAAAGGAACCATCAGCTTTCATATGTTCTCATGTTCTTCGCAAGGAACTTAAACGTTAGCTTTCTTACATGGCACATATTGCACTTTTACTTTTTTCTCCAACACTTTGTTTTTGCGTTATTTAAACCAAATTGAACATGTTTCATTATTTATTTGAGGCTAAATTGATTTTATTGATGTATTATATTAAGTTAAAATAAGTGTTCATTCAGTATTGTTCTAATTGTCATTACTACAAATACATTTTTTTAAATCGGCAGATTAATCGGTATCGTTTTTTTTGCCCTCCAATAATTGGTATCGGTATCGGCGTTGAACAATCATAATCGTCGACCTCTAATTGGAACACAGGAGTGATGGTTGCTGATAATGGGCCTCTGTACGCCTATGTAGATATTCCATTCGAAATCAGCCGTTTCCAGCTACAATAGTCATTTACAACATTAACATGTCTACACTGTATTCCGGATCAATTTGTTGTTATTTTAATGGACACATTTTTTAACATTTCGTTCAAAAACAAGGACATTTCTAAGTGACCCCAAAAGTTTGAACGGTGGTGTATATATGAATATAGGACAAAACACACAACATGACAAGAGAGACAACACTACATAAAGAGAGACCTAAGACAACAACATTGCAAGGCAGCAACACATGAAAACACAGCATGGTAGCAACACAACATGACAACAACCTGGTAGCAAAACAACATAGTAGCAGCACAAAACATGGTACAAACATTATTTGGCACAGACAACAGCACAAAGGGCAATAAGGTAGGGACAACAATACATCATGCAAAGCAGCCACAACTGTTAGTAAGAGTGTCCATGTTTGAGTCTTTGAATGAAGAGACTAAGATAAAACTGTCCAGTTTGAGTGTTTGTTGCAGCTCATACCAGTCACTAGCCCCCGTCCCCGTAGGAGGCCTTTTGCCTTCTGGTAGGCCGTCATTGTAAATAAGAATTTGTTCTTAACTGACTTGCCTAGTTAAATAAAGGTTCAATAAAACAATTGAAAATACTACCCTACTGTTGTGTATTCTGTTGCCCCTTCTGTTGACAGGGCTCTTTCAGAACTACAATCTGCCTTTTTTGCTTTCCAGATTGCCTTTGTTGAACTGAAATTGGTACTTAAAGCAGGTAAAACAAATTTTTACCTTTTGAAGCTTTATTTTCCAAAAAGCTTCAAAATGTATCTGATGAATTATGCATATTGGACGGTGCCCACATTAATCGTGTCCCCGTTTATAAATATCTGGATATCTGGATTGACGAAAAGTTTAATATTTCAAAAAGCATATTGATGAGTTAGTTAAAAAGTAAATCATTAAAATTGGCTTCCTTTATAGGAAAAGTGCATGCATTTCGTTAAAAAGCAGAAAACAAATCATTTCGATGATATTACCGGCTATAGATTATGGTGATGTCATCTGAATGATGCGGCTGCCGCTATATTGAAACCATAGGTCAGAGTTTATCATAGCGCACTGCACTTTATTACGGGCGACAGGTTCCGTACACATTACTTCTTTCTGTATCAGAAAGTAGTTTGGCTCTTGTGGAAGTCTCGTAGATCGAGGCATTGCACTTGTTTTGTTTCTAAAGCCCTCTTGCACAAATTTCCACCGTACCTTCCTTCATAAGTACGAGCTACCAGACCCTGTCTCAGAGATGGCTAACTCTGGAGATCCCTTCGTTTGCCACTGAGTTAGGTAGATCTGCTTTTAGTTTCCTGCACCTTACTTGTGGAATGATCTCCAGAACTCTTTTAAGTTGGATGTTTTGTTGCGGCTAGGGCAGTTAGACCGCTGGTTGATTACCTTTTTTTTTTTTACTGAGGAATGTGTTTGTTTTCATGATCATGTTTTATAACCTTTATTAAATTCCTTTTAAATATTGTGTTTTCATTGCGTTGGAATATGTATGATTGTGTGCAATGAGTATGTGGTGTAAGGGAGTACTTTTTAATAAGAACGGTCTACGGTGTATTGATATACCATACCTTACGACGTGGAACACGTGTTGCTAAACAGTTATTTCAGTGTACAATATTCAGAACACGTTCCCTATAGAATGTGATTAGACCTACTTATTAATTAATTAAATGTTTAATGAGAGGTCTACATATGGGAAATGTTCACCCCAACATCCATGTAAATTACCTCTCCTATTTACACGCTTGGATTAACTGTGAGGTCAAAAATAAAATGACATTATCTAGAAACCGGCACCAAACTGTGACAGATAAACATTGGGCTGTAATTAAAATCTGATGCTTGGTGTTGTGTCACTTCAATCACACTCACCCAATTAGGTCTAATCGTAGGGAAATTGGATAAACCAACAGTTGTGTGTATACAGCAATAGATAGAGGTGAGAATCCTAGGCTTCTGATAACAACATGCTCTCTCTATCTGCCTATCTTTATCTGCCTACTTGTCACGTTCTGACCTTTATTTCCTTTGTTTTGTATTTATTTAGTATGGTCAGGGCGTGAGTTGGGTGGGCAGTCTATGTTTGTTTTTCTAGGTTTTGGGTATTTCTATGTTTCGGCCTAGTATGGTTCTCAATCAGAGGCAGGTGTCATTAGTTGTCCCTGATTGAGAATCATACTTAGGTAGCCTGGGTTTCACTGTGTGTTTGTGGGTGATTGTTCCTGTCTCTGTGTTTGCACCAGATAGGACCGTTTAGGTTTTCGCGAATTTATTGTTTTGTTAGTTATTTCATGTCTAGTTCCTTTATTAAAGAACATGAATAACCACCACGCTGCATTTTGGTCCGCTTCTCCTTCACCACAGGAAAACCCTTACAGTACTGATAAGCCTACTGTGCGACAACAGTGGCATTTACAGGTTATATGTATAATAAGAAATGATGATGAAGATAAGTGTCAACAAAATATATCCTGAGCACATTTGATAAATTCAATTGTGATGAATTAATAGCCAAAATAGGAAAACCAATCGATACACACAAAGAGCTTGCCTTGTGTTAATGCCCTGTACCCCCCCCCCCCCCCCCCCCCCCCAACCCCACTGACAACAGCTGCACATCCTCACACCCTCTTGTGGCATCCCTGGGATAAACTCCATCTATAGGTGGGCCTAACCCCGATTTGCCCTTATTCTTGAAGGGCAGAAGAGGTGTAAGGGAAAATACTGGAGTATCTTAGTATAGACAATAATATCTATTTTTTTTTAGGTCTATCCCACATATCTTCAGTGTTCTATTGTATAATATCCATAATTAGAAGTTAAAGTTGGATGGAAAAATCTTAATCTTTCTTAAGGATATTCTCCAGAACTATGCTCTATGAGCAGAATTATTGTCTTACCTCAATAGGCCTCGAAATCCCTAGTTTGAAAGCGACAGTTTTTTTGGAGGCTGTGCAGCGCCAATTTCCCTACATTTTCCCCCATGTGGGCCAGCCCCCTAGCAATTTGAGTTCAACCAAGGATCTTCAGCACCTCGCCATTTGAGTGACAGCTAGCAAGAAGCACACCATGCACACACAGCAGAGCGAGAGACAGAGAGCAATGATGCGGTGCACATAACTGCACATAGGTAACATGGTACGCACATTTTGGGGACCACTTTTGGCTCGTGAGTGCTACTTTGAGAACTACTGGCTAAAAAGTATGCAAAAATACTGGAGAACCTCTTTAATTACTCTGTATGAGAACTAAGGATTCAGAGAGCACGTTTAGATGCAATTACACCATACAAATCATGCTCAAACTGTACATTGATTCATCCATTAAATAAATGTCTTACATTTTTTATTTTTTTTAAAATTTGCCTGTGAGCTCCCACAATTTCTCCCCACACAAACAGACTGATTTATTGCTAAACCTTAGGCATACTGTGGCTATGCTATCACTCAAACATTACCCACTGGGCACACCAAATCCTTTCAATGTGGATAATTGGATAATATTTGGTGGAGATGTTGATCAATGAGATTTGATTCTGATTTTATTGGGATCTCTTTTAGTCCTCATTTGGACTAATCTTTCAAGAGTCCTTAAACTTTACAGCCTATATTCACTCACTCAAAAAGATTGGTAATATAACTATGTGTTATCACTATGCTTTAAACCATCTAAAAGCACAACCAAATTACAATTCCAAGAATATGGCTGCCTAAATATGGTTCCCAATCAGAGACAATGATAAACACCTGCCTCTGATTGAGAACCACTCTAGGCAACCATAGACTTACCTAGACAACTCTACTATACCACAATCCCATAACCTACAAAAACCCCAGAAAACCCCAAAAACCCTCTGGCTGCTCCATGCTGACTGGCGGCTCTGGCGGCTCCATGCTGACTGGCGGCTCTGGCGGCTCCATGCTGACTGGCAGCTCTGGCGGCTCCATATTGACTGGCGGCTCCTTGCAGACTGGCAGCTCTGGTGGCTCCTTGCAGACTGGCAGCTCTGGCGGCTCCTTGCAGACTGGCAGCTCTGGCGGCTCCTTGCAGACTGGCAGCTCTGGCGGCTCCTTGCAGACTGGCAGCTCTGGCAGCGCTGGACTACGGCAGCGCTGAATAGGCGGGGGACTCCGGCAGCGCTGAACAGGCGGGAGACTCCGGCAGCGCTGTAGAGGAGGAAGGCTCTGACAGCGCTGGACAGGCGGGAGACTCCGGCAGCGCTGGAGTGGAGGAAGGCTCTGGCAGCGCTGGACAGGCGAAGCGGACTGTAGGCCTGGTGCGTGGTGCTGGCACTGGTGGTACTGGGCCGAGGACACGCACAGGAAGCCTGGTGCAGGGAGCTGCCACCGGAGGGCTGGTGTGTGGAGGTGGCACTGGATGGACCGGATCGTGAAGGCTTACTGGAGATCTTGAGAGCAGGGCTGGCACCAACCGCCCTGGCTGGATCTTCACCCTAGCCCGGCAGATGTGAGGAGCTGAGATGTAGCGTACCGGGCTAAGCACACGTACTGGGGACACCATGCGTTCCACCGCATAACACGGTGCCTGACCAGTACCACGCCCGCCACGGTTAGCACTGCTAGGCGCACTGTAGCGCTGAGCTGGCACAGGACGTGCAAGGCTAGGGTGGTGCACAGGAGGCCTGGTGCGTGAGGCTGGCACCATCTTCACCAGCCGACTAGCACGCACCTCAGGACGAGTATGGAGAGCTGACCCAGGTGCCATCAAATCCCCGACACGCTCCGTCGGGCGAATTCCGTGCCTCATGCACCAACACAGAAACTCCCTCATAACTCTCTCCTCAAATTTCCCCATTAACTCCTTCACAGTCTCTGCTTCGCTCACCTCCAACACCGGCTCTGGTTCTGGTTTCCTCCTTGGCTCCTTACGATAAACAGGGGGAGTTGGCTCATGTCTGACTCCTGACTCTGTCACACTCTCCCTGTGCCCCCCCAATACATTTTTGGGGCTGACTCTCGGGCTTCCATGAACGCCGCCGTGCTCGTCTCTCCAACACCATTCTCTTATAACCCTCCTCGCACTGCTCCAGCGAATCCCAGGCTGGCTCCGGCACTCTCCCTGGGTCGACCGCCCACCTGTCTATTTCCTCCCAAGTCGTATAATCCAGACTTTGTTGCTCCTGCTGCCGTTGCCTGTCACCACGCCGCTTGGTCCTGTTGTGGTGGGTGATTCTGTTAAGGTTCTCTTCTTCCTCTTCCTCTGAAGAGGTGTAGCAGGGATCGGATGACCAAAATGCAGCGTGGTTATTTTATCTTTAATAAAGATAATAACGAACAATACAAAACAAACATAACGTGAAAAAACCGAAACAGCCCTATCTGGTGCAAACATACACAGAGACAGGAACAATCACCCACGAAACACTCAAATAATATGGCAGCCTAAATATGGTTCCCAATCAGAGACAACACCTGCCTCTGATTGAGAACCACTCTAGGCAACCATAGACTTACCTAGACAATTCTACTATACCACAATCCCATAACCTACAAAAACCCCAAGACAAAACACACCACATAAATAACCCATGTCACACCCTGGCCTGACCAAAATAATAAAGAAAACACAAAATACTAAGACCAGGGCGTAACAGTATTGCATTAGAACTACATGTAAAACAATTTGATTTTATTTGAAAATCACTGTTAGTTCACATTTAATAACACTAATCAGGCATTTTATGATAAACAGATAATTTTATGATTAACAGACCTACTCATTTTCTCCTAACAATTCTGGACTCATAGTTCAAGCTAAATAAAATATGTCATACATATAAGCATACATAAACCTTTAAAAAGTCTGACCCCTCCCAAAGTCCCATCATCCCCTTCTTCCCTCTCACCTCTCCTCCACGTCACTCCCTTCCAAAACCCTTCCCCCTCAACCCCTCTCTCGCCTTTCTCCATTCCACTCCATCCCCCCTCCACATACTGCAAGTCCCTTTGCTCCAGTTGTAGTTCAATGGTTTCCAAAGGGGTCTTTTATGTACCTTTTATGTACATCCAAGCTCTGGGATCAGCCATACTACCTGGTGGTCAGCAGGTACCATGTCACGTGGGCTTGGCCAGAAGAATTTGGTCAAGTGCCCCTTGACTGGGGCACTTGACCCTGAATGCTCCTGTGGGACGCTCTGAATGGGAGTGCCTGCTAAATGACTAAAATGTAATGTAAATGTTGAGCAGCTTCACTACAGGTGGATTGCATGTTTTAAAATGAAATACAAATGAAATACATTAAAACATTAATAAAAGACTAAGATCAAATCCTAATACACCGGCTCTGACACTCGTTGGTTCTGGCAGGGCTTGCAAATGATCACGGCACGCAAATGCAAAACCAGCCATGAGCTGACTACTGACGCGAGCCTACCAGACTAACTAAATGACTTCTATGTTTGCTTCAGAGGAATGTGTGAACACTGTACGTAGCCGATGTGAGTAAGACCTTTAAACAGGTTAACAATCACAAGGCTGCAGGGCCAGACAGATTATCAGGACGTGTACTCGGAGCATTGCCTGACCACCTGGCAAGTGTCTTCACCGACATTTTCAATCTCTCTGACCCAGTCTGTAATACCTACATGTTTCAAGCAGACCACCATAGTCCCTGTGCCCAAGAACACCAAGGTAACCTGTCTAAATGTATATCGGCCCAAAGCATTCACATCTGTAGCCATGAAATGCTTCAAAAGGCTGGTCACGGCTCACACCATCATCCCAGACACCCTGGACCCACTCCAATTCCCATACCGCCCCAACAACACAGATAACGCAATCTCTATTGCACTCCCACACTGACTGTTCCCACTTGGAAAATAAGAACACTTCAGGACCTTCAGAAACGATTCACTTTTCAAATAAAAGATAAATAAATAGAAATTCACACCCCTTTACTTTTTCCACATTTTTTTGTGTTACAGCCTGAATTTAAAATTGATTACATTTGGATTTTTCTGTCACACAATACCCCATAATGTCAAAATTGAATGATATTTTTTTTTAAATGTTATGAATACTGTCTGAAAGCACTATATGTGAGAATGCTGTTCATTGATTACAGCTCAGCATTCAACACCATAATGCCCTCCAAGCTCATCACAAAGTTAAGGACCCTGGGATTGAACACCATCTTCTGCAACTGGATCTTTGACTTCCTGACGGGCCACCCCCTGTGGTGAGGGTAGATAACAACACATCAGCCACGCTTACCTTCAACACGGGACCCCTCAGGGGTGCGTGCTTAGCCCCCTCCCGTACTCCCTGTTTTTCCACGACTGCAACACCATCATTAAGATTGCCGACGACACTTTCGTGGTACTGTAGGCCTGATGACCGACAACAATGAGACAGCCTATAGGGAGGAGGTCAGAGACCTGCCAGAACAACAACCTCTCCCTCAACGTCAGCAAGACAAAGGAGTTGATCGTGGATTACAGGAAACGGAGAGCTGAACACGCCTCCGTTCACATCGATGGGGCTGTAGTGGAGCGGGTGTCCACATCACAAAGGATCTATCATGGTCTAAACACACCAACACAGTGGTTAAGAGGGCACGACCATGCCTCTTCCCCTCGTGAAGCTGAAAAGATTTGGCATGGGCCCCAGATCCTCAAAAGGCTGCCTCTCCGCTTGGTATGGCAACTACTTGGCATCAGACTGCATGGCGCTACAGAGGGTAGTGCGTACAGCCCAGTACATCACTGGGGACGAGCTCCCTGCCATCCAGGACCTCTATACCAGGCGGTGTCAGAGGAAGGCCCTAAAATTAGTTGAAGTCTCCAGTCACCCAAGTCATAGACAGTCCTCGCTGCTACCGCAAGGCTAGAGGTATCAATGCACCAAGTCTGGAACCAACAGGACCCTGAACAGCTTCTACCCCCAAGCCTGCTAAATAGTTCGTTCGAGGAGCTATTTGGTGAACTATTTAACTATCTGCATTGACCCTTTTTGCATTCACTTTTTTGTCTCGGCACATATGCTGCTGCTACTGTTTACTATCTGTCACTCAATTACCTTGTACCCCTGCACAGTGACTCGGTACCGGTACCCTATGTATAGACAAGTTATTGTTACTCAACGTGTATTTATTATTATGTGTTTTACTTGTATATTATTTCTCTATTGTCTTTCTCTCTG
Organism: Oncorhynchus kisutch; assembly: GCF_002021735.2. NCBI lineage: Eukaryota > Metazoa > Chordata > Actinopteri > Salmoniformes > Salmonidae > Oncorhynchus > Oncorhynchus kisutch. The sequence goes on from NC_034184.2 coordinate 28,006,874, forward strand.
CATTGTTGGGAAGTAAGTAATCATTTCACTGTTAGCCTACACCTGTTCTTTACAAAGCACCTTTCATTTGAATAAGGATCTTCATAGGGCTTTAGCAGCTCTTTGTTGTAGAATGATAGTTTGAAACATGCTCAGTTGATTATGTTCATGGGTTCATAGCTGATATGAACACTCAGTCCTGATATTACATGTAGACTATAAATGGATAACATGAACAATATATTCACATGTTAGTTGAGAACTCTGGACATTACAGTAAACTTATAATAATATACAAAATCAATAGACACCTGAAAATGAAAAAGCCATATATGGTTCAGTTGAAGGGTTCAAATGTCACTGTAGAAGAAAATGTTTCAGTTCTGAGAGAGATAACAGTTTAAAATACAGTTTCATCTCTCAAAGTGAACATTGTCTTTTTGAATAAAGTTTAGATATCCTTTTTTTTTTTCATGGAGACTTTTCTGTGGTGGCCATATTTTGATTCTTAGCCTTAATGTGTTTTGCTGTTGTGTCTGCATGGGCTTTTGTGCCTCCTCGTGAGTCCGTGCAGAATGGACACAGCTATCACATTTGGCACCTCTGCAGCCATTTATCTTTGTGTAATGCTTACTATGATCCAGCAGAGGGGAGAAGCACATCAGTGACTGGGAGCCTTGGATTAAACAAGTCCATATATGTAAATAGTCCCTGTCTACCACTGAAGGAGGCATGTGTACACCAACAGCAGCAGTAAGAGAGATAGAAACAGTGATGTCTAAGTAGATAATAGGCAGCCAGCAATGCGAAGGACAGTCATTATCTTTGGTGTCTTGGTCCTTGACATATTTACAATCATACCCACACATGGATCCCCAACTCTTCCTGTCCCTCTCTCTCTCCCTCTACCTCCTCATATTTTTCAGTCTGAAAAAGGGTGATATGTTCCTATGAAGACTTATGGTTCAGTGCACTCCTCTGTGACGTCAGGGACGGGGTACATGCTGAAACGCTGAAGACAGGAGCATCAGATGGACTAGCAAATTTTTCTGCTGTGTGCGGATGGGCTTGAATCCCATCTTAATGTGTTTTTCTGCTGTTTTATCTTCAGGTGCTGAGTCTGTGTATGTGAAGACAGGGTGGTCCACCATCATCTCGTATCGTTATGATCAGATGTCTGGATAGGATGGTTCGACCTGTCTGTCACTCCAGGTAAGATTCCTTACAACTCAGTAAAGCAGAATAGGTAGTTCGCAGTAATGATGACACAATCAGCAATAGCCTGTTTTCACAAATTACATTTCCTGGTAATGGTATCACCATTACTGTTCATGTTGTTGCCTGAGGAATGTTGGTATACTGTACTTTCTGTTCTCTATCCATTTTGGAAGTGGTCGGTTGTTGCCAAAAAACACACTTGATCACTCAGAACTAATAGAGGCCTGCTCCGGATCTCCTTTTTGTCTAAACCTCTGTGTTCAGGTACTCCAAAACCCCATGTGGACCAAAATGAGGTGACCAGAGTAGAGGAAGGGATAATCACTGTCCATTGTTACTATGCACCAAGCTGTCTGTTTGAACTACTGGCACACAGCCCAGACACCCATGCATACCATAACACCAGAGTTCTCTTCATAGTCCACAAGTCCAGAACAGACTATGGGAGGTGCACAGTACTACATAGAGCCATGACTACATGGAACTCTATTCCACATCAAGTACCTCATGCAAGCAGTAAAATTCAATTAAAATATAAAAATACACCTTATGGAACAGCGGGGACTGTGAAGCAACACAAACAGAGGCACAGACACATGCATACACACACACGATAACATACACACTATGCACACACATACACATGGATTTTGTGTTGTAGATATTCTGTTGTGAATGTATTGTAATGTTTTCAAAATTGCCTAGATTTTTCTGGACTCCAGAGGTAACAACACACACCATGGAGTCCAGGGGTAACAACACACACCATGGAGTCCAGAGGTAACAACACACACCATGGAGTCCGGAGGTAACAACACACCATGGAGTCCAGAGGTAACAACACACACCATGGAGTCCAGAGGTAACAACACACACCATGGAGTCCAGGGGTAACAACACACACCATGGAGTCCAGAGGTAACAACACACACCATGGAGTCCAGAGGTAACAACACACCATGGAGTCCAGAGGTAACAACACACACCATGGAGTCCAGAGGTAACAACACACACCATGGAGTCCAGGGGTAACAACACACACCATGGAGTCCAGAGGTAACAACACACACGAGTCCAGGGGTAATAACACACACCATGGAGTACAGGGGTAACAACACACACCATGGAGTCCAGAGGTAACAACACACACCATGGAATCCAGGGGTAACAACACACACCATGGAGTCCAGAGGTAACAACACACACCATGGAGTCCAGAGGTAACAACACACACCATGGAGTCCAGAGGTAACAACACACACCATGGAGTCCAGAGGTAACAACACACACCATGGAGTCCAGGGGTAATAACACACACCATGGAGTCCAGAGGTAACAACACACACCATGGAGTCCAGGGGTAATAACACACACCATGGAGTCCAGGGGTAACAACACACCATGGAGTCCAGAGGTAACAACACACACCATGGAGTCCAGGGGTAACAACACACACCATGGAGTCCAGGGGTAATAACACACACCATGGAGTCCAGGGGTAACAACACACACCGTGGAGTCCAGGGGTAACAACACACACCATGGAGTCCAGAGGTAACAACACACACCATGGAGTCCAGGGGTAACAACACACACCATGGAGTCCAGAGGTAATAACACACACCATGGAGTCCAGGGGTAACAACACACACCATGGAGTCCAGGGGTAATAACACACACCATGGAGTCCAGGGGTAATAACACACACCATGGAGTTCATGAAAACTATTTTGCGCGGTAGCACGAGGGCATCACGTGAACAAGCTGTGCAGGCAGTCAGGCAGACATGAAAGCACACCTCCGGTGCACAGAGAGCACATTTTAGAACGGAGAGAGATAACTCCAAAACAGAGCGACACAGACTCAAAACATGTGGATATTGTGGATACACAGTGTATCGCGAACAAGGAAATTGCCCAGCTAAAGGCAAACCGTATATTAAATGTGGAAAATGGAATCGCTTTGCAAAAGTGTGCAGAGCTTACCGTGGAAAAACAGTATATGTAGTGAGTGAAGATGAAATGTCAATCAAAGAGTCAAACGCTGATGAACTGTTTGTTTATTCAGTGACAAAGAAAAGTCAAATATCAGAGACAGAGCAAGCCTTTGCTGACATTGAGATAGGAACACAAGGCACAGAGCTAAAGTTCAAACTACACACTGGTGCACAAGTAAACATTATTCCTCTGAATAAGTACCGCAGCTTGACATCTGAGTGCGAGCTACAGCCCACCACGTGCAGACTGACTGGTTATGGTGGTGAACAGCTCCCAGTAAAAGGCAGATGCACTTTCAAATGCAAATACAAGGAAAGTGACATGATGTTGGACTTTTACGTTGTTGACACTAGAGCACCTGCAGTGCTAGGTCTTAAAGCATCTTTAGACATGGACCTCATCAAGCTAGTTTTATCAGTGACAGCACCAGTAGAGACAGACAATGTACTGGAGGAGTTTACTGATGTTATTACAGGAATAGGACTATTCCCAGGACAATGTACCATTCACCTTGACCGAGACGCAACCCCTGTGGTCTACCCACCGAGAAAGATTCCCCTTGCTCTCCGTGCATGTCTGAATAAAGAGTTGGAGAGCATGGAGCACTGTGACATAGTCACCAAGGTTACAGAACCAACTGACTGGGTAAACGCGTTAGTGGTGGTGGGGAAACCACGCACAGGCAAGCTCCGAGTATGTCTCGACCCAAGAGACTTGAACAAGGCTATCAACCGCCCCCATTACCCTTTATCGACGATAGATGGCATCACACACAAGCTAGCGGGAGCACACTACTTCAGTGTCATGGACGCTAGATCAGGCTACTGGGCTATCAAGCTCACAGAAGAGTCATCTAAGCTCACAACATTCAACACACCGTTTGGACGCTACAGGTTCCGTCGCCTGCCTTTTGGGATTATCTCAGCCAAAAACGAGTCTCAGCGAAAGATCGACGAAGTGTAGGAAGGCCTCGACGGAGTTGTGGCAATTGTGGATGAAATCCTTGTCTATGGTTAAACCAAAGAGGAGCACGACCGAAACCACCGCGATGCTGCACAGGTCCCGTGAGAGGTCAGCTACTTCGGACATCTTCTCACAGCGAATGGAATCAAGCCAGATCCACAGAAGATCTCAGCCATAAAATAAATGGAGCCACCAAAGAACCGTGCAGAGCTGGAAACAGTGGTTGCCATGGTCAACTACTTAGCCAAGTTCGCACCCAGCCTCTCCAATGCTAATGCACCCCTGCGTCAACTGCTAAAGCAGTCCAGTGAGTTTCTCTGGGTCAAACAACACAACATTGCTTTCCAGCGTGTGAAAGACTTGATCACGAGAGAACCAGGACCAATCCTTGCCTACTATGACCCCAACAAAGACTCCAAGTAGACGCATCGAAGTATGGACTAGGTGCAGTGCTACTGCAAGAAGGAAAACCCATTGTCTATGCTTCCAAATCTCTCACAGACTGTGAAATCAACTACGCTCAAATCGAAAAGGAGCTCTATGCCATTCTGTTCAGATATAAACGTTTCCATCAGTACGTATATGGACGACAAGTCATTGTGCAATCCGACCACAAGCCCCCTGACTCAATCATGAGGAAACCACTAGCCGCAGCCCTGCCAAGGCTACAGAGAATGATCCTTCAAATACAAAAATATGACTTCGCAATCACTCACCGTCTAGGCAAAGACATCCCTGTTCCAGACACACTCTCCAGGAAGTTTCTTACCTACAAGGACAGCAACCCTCACTGAAGGCATGGACATGCAAGTGCACACTGTGTACAGCAACTTACCAGTTAGTGACACAAAACTGAAGGAGAGCCAAGCAGAAACAGAAAAGGACTCACAACTCACACAGCTGAAGAAAGTCATACAGGATGGATGGCCTGAGGAGAGAAGAAAATGCCCTCAGAGCGTCTCAGAATTCTGGAACCATCGTGATGAACTATCACAGATCAACGGAATAATTTTCAAAGGAGAGAAAATCATTATTCCTACCAGTGTTGGAGAAGAGATTTTGACAAAGATCCATGCTGAACACATGGGCATGGAAAAGTGCAAACAGAGAGAACGGGACATTTTGTTTTGGCCCGGAATGTGCAAACAAATAGAGGACATGGTTGGTAAATGCGCCATATGTCTTGAACGACGCCCCTCAAACACCAAAGAGCCAATGTTACCTCACTGTATCCCAGACCGACCCTGACAGGTCGTGGCAACCGATCTGTTCACCTGGAACAATGAGGACTACATCAACCCCGAGAAGTGGACTACTACAGCAGATACTTTGAACTCGACAAGTTTCACAGCATCACAGCTGCAAGCTAAAAGCAGCATTTGCCAGGCATGGCATTGTAGAGACTTTAATATCTGACAATGGCCCCTGTTACAAATCAAATGAGTTTGAATCTTTCACAAAAGCATGGGAGTTCACACGTCACCACAAGCCCACATTACCCTCAAAGTAAGTGCCTTGCTGAAAAATCTGTGCAGATTGCTAAATCACTCATGGACAAAGAAAAAGCAGACGAGAGACCCCTACCTCAGTCTCCTTGAATACCGCAACACTCCAGTTGACAACTTCAAATCACTAGCCCAGCTGTTCGCTTAATCCTTCCCAGCACCAACCAGCAACCTGAGGTCGTCAGCTACAAAGAAATGCATGAAAAACGTGCACAGAGACAACAACAACAACAGCGATACTACGACAGGTCAGCTAGACTACTACCACCACTGATCGACGGAGAGTCAGTTAGAATCCAGGAGCATGGCCTCTGGAAGCCAGCAGTCGTCATCCAGCCAGCTGACACTGAACGTTCATATCACGTTCGCACCGCAGAAGGAGCGGTGTACCGCCGCAATTGTCGTCACCTACTGAACATAAAAAACAAAACACTGCTGAGAATCCCTTGTTTGAAAAGTAACAGTATTTTGGATTATTGTTTCAGAGTCTATGTTGATTCAGTTGCTGTAGTATGAAATATAAATGGTTACTTACCTTGAGTTCAAACTACAGAGCATGTATTCAAAAGAAACCCTTAGAATATGTCAACATTTTTCTTTTGTTTTAAAAGAAGGGGGGTGTAATATTCATATGTGTAAACATACTGAATTGTAATTGGATGCATTTTACCACCATACCATACTGTGCTAGGATTGGTTAAGACCACCCAGATGGTTAGGTCATGGTCGGTTGATCATGGTTGGAGATACGTGAACATGCCAGTTGTAGCTAGCTAATAAAGAGCTACGTTAAGAAATATCCTGTAGTACTGCATTTTATTATGTTGTATAAAGTGGGCAAAACAAGACACCCTATGCCTCCATACACCCATTCTCTCCCGCCCTCATACACCCATTCTCTCCCGCACTCCTCCACATATTCATATTCATCCTCCTTCCCTATCCTATTCATATGCACAGACATAGGATGTGAACAACTTTGTGCACAAAATTTGAGATAAACAAGGTTTTTGTGTGTATGAAACATTTCTGGGATCTTTTATTTCAGCTCATGAAAAATGGGACCAACACTTTACATGTTGCCTTTATATTTTTGTTCATTGTAAATTTGCATCACCAAATAATTGATTAAAACACACTGTTTTGCAATGAAGGTCTACAATAGCCTCAACAGTACTCTCTGGAGTAGCACCATGGTGTAGCCGGAGGACAGCTAGTTTCATTCCTCCTCTGGGTACGTTGACTTCAATACAAAACCTAGGAGGATTATGTTACTCACCCCGTTCCAGTAATTATGACAACTTCAGTCCTCCAACCTGTCAGAGCTCTTGCAGCATGAACTGACATGTTGTCCACCCAATCAAAGGATCAGAGAATTAATCTAATACTGAAAGCATATTCCGGCTGTATCCCAAACGGCTGTGGTTGGGAGTCCCATAGGGCGACGCACAATTGGCCCAGCGTCATCCGGGTTAGGGGAGGGTTTGGCCGGGGTAGGCCGTCATTATAAAATATTTGAATTTGTTCTTAAAAGGTTCCCCCTTTTCTTTTTTTTTGTGGCTAAAATGACATACCCGTCTAACTGCATGTAGCTCAGGCCTTGAAGCAAGGACACTTTGAAGTTTGTGTAAATGTTAAAGGAATGTAGGAGAATATAACTCAATCGATCTGGTAAAAGATAATACAAAGAAACAACCAACAGTTCTAATGTATTTTTTTGTACCATCATCTTTAAAAAGGCTCAGTGCTGTTATCCTCGCAAATGGAGGGTGCAGAGTATTGAAAACAGGGGTGCCAATAATTTTTTTACATATCTTTTTTTATCCTTTAATTTAAATGACTTGTTAAAGAAAATGTCTGTCTCTGAGCAACTGTGTTAGTATAAAATAAGATAATTTCCCAATTTCTTTGAGCTTACAATATAGCTCAGTATTTTAAATATTTATTTTTAGCTCATTTTTATCAAGGGTGCCAATAATATTAGACGTGACTGTGCTTGACTATGACGTGATCAGAACAAAGGCAAAGGTGCATCTTTTTCACTAGGTGGCACTCTTTCCTTTACATGATAATAAAATCCTAGAACATCTAAACATAGCCATTTGTTTGATTTCTTTTAAACCATAGCATACATTAGACACATTTCAGTGCATAATTTCACTGCAACGATTGTTAGAATGTTGTGTATGTTACATATATAAAAGGTGTAATACCAGTTTGGAAAACCAATAGGAAATGTATATGCCACCATGATGCAAAGAATCTACATGTAGGGTATCCATGTTGGTGAGCTAAACAAGGCAATCGATTCAAACCAAGACAATGGTCAATACCAACATGAACGAAGCAGGTCTTTATTGTCCGTCATCATTGATGAAATAGATAACTTGTCAGCAAGCTAGTTCATATAATAAGCAGTTTATTTGATAATGATTTAATTCATGAAACACATTCATGCAAAGTCTGTCCTAGATTGGGAAGATCAATAGTCCAGATAAGTAAACGTGGATTGAGGACAGAAAACGTCTTGAATGTACCCATAACAGAATAATATATTTTCTCCATCTTCCTACCATCATTTTATGTATTCATCACTTTTGTTTTTAGATCTTTAATCAAAGTTAAAGATTAAGTACATGTACTGTTCACTGTTTACATTGGATACTGTATCTTGATGTTCTTTAAAATGTAGGTACATGTAGTCCTTAATACCCTTGATTGGTTAGCATTTCGTTGCACTTCAATTTACATACCATATTTAATTATGAATGTTGTAGTTTGTCATTGCTGCAAGTATTTGTTCTGATAACTTTCCATAGGTTCTCTTTCTCACCAAACATTATTTTGAATAATGTCAAACTAAACAAATGCTGTATATTTAACACCACAGAAATTTTAAACACATTTTGACTTGTTAGTTTGAATGAAGCAGTATTGTTAAAGCTTGAGGTCTCGTTCAACAATTTGACACTTCTGAAAATGAAAGTAAGTGAAGCAAATGCAAGTACACGTTTTTTTTTCTAAATACTTGATTTATCAAATAAAAATAAAGATAACTTATTGTCTCTAGAAGTAACTATATTATGTACAATACACTATGGGTAAAGTATTATGGAACACCAGTATATTTCAATGGCAAGGCATGGCAAATGCATGGCCAATTTCTTAGAAGTGCTAATTGGTGCACACTAGATGGACCAATTAAAAGCAAACTTTTATTGGTGTGAGCCAATGAAATGGCTTCTTATTAAACTGTGAATGATTGACATCACATAGCAGCTCTACCTGATTGCATGTCTTACTAAATTGCTCAAGACATTTTGTTGTGGTATTGTTGTTGGGATATAATACATTTTAAAACGTTGCATTGCACTATTGTAGATGTATCGCTATATTGTAAGTTGCATTATCCTTGTCATTTGTTGTGAGAAATGATGATTTCCGTAAGTTAAATGGTAACACGTTTTATGTGAAGTGCAGACTAACAGTAAGAGAAGACAAATAAACAGTGACATTTAAAGTGCAAAATAAATCATATTCTACAGTGACGTTTTTAATATGCAGCATGTAGTAAGGGGACATATATGTTCAGAATAATAGTTCTTTGTAACTGAAAAAAACTAGGAATTAGCTAAATCTCTGAAATGTGAATGATTGACTGATGATTTTACACCTGAAGTAAAGATTCGGTGAAACTGTATAGCTAGCGTATTAGCTGTAATACAAAAATAACAGAAATCATGTTCGTTTGGACACATTCCACAGTATCTATCTTCAAATTTGTTTCTGATTTGCGCCCCAAATGGCACTCAACTCCCTATTTAGTGCAGTACTTTTAAAAAGACCCCTATGAGCCCTGGTCAAAAGTAGCGCACTATATAGGGAATAAGGTGCCATTTGGGACGTAATATTCATCTCTGGGTACATCCAGTGAATTCCCCTAAAGAAAAGCCACTTGTGATCATATCTGAGTGAAACCATCTCCCGAGGTAGACAAGAACACATGCGGACCATTACAAAGCCACAAGTAGATACATCGACTTTATCTTGCAAAACGCATTCATTTCGATTCCCACCAAAATCCTGTTCTATCTCAATGAACAAAGAAAGAGTAATAATGACACTTATTTCTGCAATACTTTACCTAATGTAGTATTACCGTTATTTCAAATGGCGATATAGGCCTACTGTAGGTAACATTTAGTAACACTTGAAGCAGTTCCTCGTGAAGTGTTATATGGTCTAATAAGCACATTCATAGCACTTTATAGATGCATTCGTAGGGCTTAATAAGACTGTATAATAAATACTCTATAATAGTTATCATTGATACGGCACACTTTTTCACTCCAAATGCAGACTTACCAGCTGTGATAGTCCCTGATTGGGTGTGAGAGATAAATAATAATGCCATGTGTAAACTGCACATTGCCTTTTTATAATCAAACACCATTTCAGATCTGATTCTTTAGTACATGAAGGTAAAACTTTACTTGATCCCCCTTATGTGTTATAATGCTTTAAAACATGAATGCAGCACATAGATACAGTCATTGAGCATTGTGAAACTTTACAATAAAGGTAATAAGGCATGAGAGAGACATTAATGATATATAACAGTCTCTGGCACCTTATTGCTTTATTGTACAGTTTAATTGACTTCATCTTTAAGGTGATATGAATGCTTGTAAAGCAATACAACAGTTGATAACCCTTCATAAGAAGGAGCGTCAAATAAAGTGTTACCTAAATTACTTCTGAGGTCTGACCTATATAAAGTGAATCCTATAATTGAGCTATATATTATGTTCATATCACACATGATCATTCTAATTTAAAGCACTTCTTTACGCAAACTAGTCAGTAAGATCAGATGAGGCTGCTGCTCTCCTGTTACAGTTCTTGTTTTGTCCCTGGAAGCGTTTGTGATGGGAGGAGCAGATAAGAACAGGTCTTAGAACAGGTCTTATTAAGGCTTTTGAGGGCTGTTGTACTGAGTCAGACTCCATTAGATTCCTCCAGGATCAGGATTTAATTACAGAGGGGTTAGGGGACCCCCCATAACAAATCGGGGACCCCACATTTGTCAACGACATGGACGTTGGGCACCATTGTCGTGCAGAGCCATAAAGAGTCAATGTGTAATTCGAACCCTGCTAAAGAACATGTTCCTAGACTGGAGCAGGGAGGCCTTAGCTGCAGAAAGAGGTTAGTAACACCCACTTCCCTAGTCTGTGCGGCGTTGGGGGTCACACCGCTGCCTAGTGCTCCCTATTACTTGTTTTGTTCTTGGGCTTAATTGTAATTTGAAGCAGACCCCTCTTTGTATTCTTAAGCTGAGAGTTAAAACAAAGCGTTTTTGCACAATTTGCGACAAACACGTTTGTGGTTGTGGAGTTACTCTGACATACAGTAGATAAAGGGGTGTGTGAAGTGAGGTTTGGATAGACTGATATATAGATTGCCCTGGGCTAGCCTATATTATCTGGTGGCTGTCTTGCTCTCAGAAGCATCTGACTTCCCTTTAGTGGGTGTGGATGTAGATGACGATGAGTAAAATTTGCCTCGCCTTCTGGGCATCCCAGTGACGGAGGAGTCCTCGGTCTGAGGCGGTCTGGGTTTTAGCGGAAGTGCAGTCTGCGCCCGCACAGATATGAGCTGCCTACGGACCTCTGTGACTGCAGCCCCCCGTCGTGGGCGCTGAGGGGAGGGGCTGTCGGTCCGGGAGGTGGAGTAGCTGCGGGGGGAGGTGCTGAGGCTACGGGGGGAGGGGAATGCAGAGTGAGGGGTTCGGAAGATGACCCCACGCAGGGGGGTTCGGGAGGTGGAGAATAGGGTTGAGTCGGCCCCGGGTCCAGGTCGGGATTGCAGAGTCTGGGACCTCTGGTGCAGTGGAACATTCATGCTTGGGGTCCTGGGTTTGTGAGATTGATGCCTGAAAGACAGAAACACAACACAGAAATAGTCAGAGATCTAGAATGATGCTTTGAATCCTATGTTCTAAAAGGATGCTTTGAGTTTATAATATGGAGTCTTTCAAATAACATGAATATTATTATCCATGCAGAATATTATTCAAAGGACAGGGTGAACAACACAGTCGACAGAAGGCAGCCTTGGCTTGAGCCCCTATAGATTGAGAATTGATAAGAGCATGTGTTTCCTGTCAGATATGTTATAACTGAACCCACCTAGTATATACAGTTGAAAGTTGTGGCTTGTGGACACTAGCATTGGTGCCAGTTTGGGAGATGGCATCAGATGCTGTAACAGAGGGACCCTGCAGCTTAACAGGCGTGACGGGACGGGGTATCCTGCTTCTTTGACGCCCGCCACGCCTCTCCCTTTCCCAGCCAACACCCCTCTCCTTCCTGGGCAGAGAGTCGTCCTCATCATGGGTGTCTTCCTCCGACTGAGTCTCTGCTGCTGCTTTACAGCCATCATCAACAGACGAAGCTGAGGAAACAGAAGCCAGTCTTAGCATACGACCTTGTGTCCTTTCCATGACCAGCCGGGCTAAGTGAGGTCGCTTGGCCTTCTGACGAGTCTTGAGTGACTGGGACGCCGCCGACTGGTCCTGGTCCGAGCCAGTGTCCTCCTCAGACCGGGAGAGAACCGGGATTCGGCTCAGTTTACGAGGCCTGGTTTGTTTGCTAGTCTCTGCCACTTCTTTGCTCTCTACCTGGTGCACTGCCAATGTTTCTGGATCACCAGAGTCCTTAGGTTCTTCTTGTGGAGAAGCCTCAATGTTTTGTTTGAGCTGGACCTGGTTCTCCATCTCTGCCATTGTCACGTCTTGGGCAGGTGCCTTCTCAGGGGAAACGGCAATAGGAGTATCCTCTTGTTCAGAGTATAACTTGGTTTCTGTGGAAACGACCAGGACATCCTGGGCTTCAGGTTCTTCGGAGGGACAGAGAATGGGAGAGGAGAGGTTTGACTGTATCTCTGGCGGAGCCTCCGCCCCAAGTTCCGTCTCTTCTTCCTTCTCTTTTTCTGGAGAGATTAACTCCTCAACCTCTTTCTTTGCAACATCCTCTTCCTCTTCCTCCTTAGCTATGTCTCCATCTGGGGAACCTGGGGTTTCTCTCTCTGGAACTTCCTCCTTGGACCTACCATCTCTCTTCTCCTCATCCGGATCTTTCTCATCCTCCTTGTCGCTCTCTGGAATGTTCTCCTCAAACCTGTTCTCTTCATCCCCTTCCTCGACTTTCTCATAGACATCGCCTTCTGATCCACTCTCCCTCCTGTGTACGTTGTATGTCTTTGGGACCTCACCTTCAGACTCCCTCTCCGTCCCCTTCTCAACGTCGTTTTCTGAAAGGTCCCCATTGGATCTGCTCTCCCTACCTTTCTCTTTCTCTCCATCGGAGACATCCTCCTCTTTCTCTCCCTCCAAGCAGTCCTCCTGTTCAGCTGTGGGCTCCTCAACCAGCCCAGGGAGCAGCAGCCTGGGTTGCAGGGTCCCCGAGGAGCTCATCACATTATGGTGGGTGGTCTCGGCAATGTGGATAAATGTACGCTCCACTTTGGTGAAAGGAGGGGAGGTGCTAGTGGGAGCAACCACATTGGATGCCATATTGACCAGGATGGCAGTGACGGCTGTCAAAGACAATTTGGGCTCGGACTTCAGCTGGGAGGACAGAGTACCTGGCTCAGATACATCCAGCAGGCTTCCCAGAGCTCCCAGGGCTCGCTCACACTGGGGTGTGACGGCTGCCAGGGTCCCCTGGTGGCTCGCGGTATCGTCAGGGGGCAGATCTCCCACCACAGCAAGGGACTTCCTCATGTCTCCAGGGGAGAAGAGCACCAGGGTCTTGGAGCCTTCCTCCAGCTCCAGGTCCGGATCACCCCCCAACCCCACTCCCGCAGAGACTAGGTGAGGGTAGTCCAGAGGAGGCTCGTCTGCAAGGAGAGTAGAGGGCGCTCCATCATCACCCTCCTGGCTGTGCTCGCTACTTTTGGGGCTCCCGACACCGTTGGACCCAACCCCGGCCCCATTCATATCCCCATCACGATCCTGCTCAACAAGGGTTCCGGAACCAACCTCAAAAGAGGTTTGGAGAGGTGGAAGGGTGGCGGTGAGCATGGCAGAGAGGAAGTCCACCCGATGTATGCGATGCTGGGCCAGCATGGTAAGGTCAGGTCTCTCTCGCTGGTCCTCCACACTGCCACCCCGGTATGTGTTGATCTGCTCCTGGGCCTATAACATATGACAAAGAGAGAGGCTGGCTGTAGTATATGAGTATCAAAGAAAAGGAAACACTTTCCCTGAAGCCTAGGACATAATACATACAATATATAATAATGAAATATCAGATGTATTATCTAACAATGTGTTACTGAAATGAAACAGAACAAACATATTTGAAGAACACCGTCACAAAGACTTTAGTACACATATGAACGCAGACACCTGTAAACAGTTGCAGAGCAGAACCAGTGTATGACCTTAAAAATATGAATCTATTAGAAAAATTCAGATACGTTTAAAATGACTATCATAGCATCAAAACAGCTCACGCAAAGACAACATTTCCACAAAGTACTTCCCCAAATCCTTTAATCATATTTTGGTTGTATACAAGAGTCTGAGGATTGTCTAGTATAGTTTACATCCATGGATAGAAAAGGCACGGAAAGTTCATACTGTCTGTATGTACATGTTATGTTCTCTGTTTTCTTTTAAAATGCTCAAACCAGGTTTGATTTCAAGTGTGGCCAAGGTGTAGCCATGATTAAAAACAGTGTGTTGCCAAATGTATGTACAGGTGTGAAGCAGATATACAAGATCACATGACATGCTGACATTAAAGTGTTGCAATGTTGTTGATCCAGCAATGTACTAATATACATGTTTTTAAACATTTATTGAAAAAATTGCTTGATATACATGCTTTTAAATACATTATGTAATACATGACTCTACAGGGTTATTGCGATACAAAAACAAATGCTTATAATATATTCACAAAAGGCGATAGGGACTGTCCCGTCCTCCTTTACTGAGAAAGACACTCACAGATCACGATGTTGTTCAAATAATGGTTGACATCTTTTACATTCACTCCAAAGTGTTAGAAAATAATGATTGGTACTGTATTATCTTACACATTCCCATGCCAACCCACCCCACCGCACACATACATTATCTGCAATGAACTGGAGGAGATCATAAGCACAGGTATGCAAGTACTGCAAATCATTATACATCCTAGGAAGAATTTGGTCAGGAAGAACTTTCATAGAAGAGGCCCCAATGAAACGGAGTCAAAAATATTGTCTCCAAGTGTTTGATATTTGGTACCATTCCATTGACTCAATTCCAGTCATTACAATGAGCCCGTCCTCCTGTGGCTCCTCCCACCAGCCTCCTCTGACCTACACACAAGACCGGGGCAACAGAATACAGGCTAAAGCAGCATCATTACAGTATATGATTGCATGTAATTTTACATGAAAATGCTTCGTCAGGAAAACTCCCAAAACGCATTTCAACGTTACCAGCCAAACAAAATGTTTGACATGCATGTTTTTAACACATGGTTACCAAGCCTACTAAGGTAATCCCTGATCCGTGAGTATCCTTATTTGGTTTGGAAATAAACCAAAGTGCAGAAGATAAACTCTAGACCAACGTACACAAGGACATATCACATACAAATCAGACTTGACAAAATATAGTTCAAGCAAAGTGGCAACCATTATTGTTTATTGTGAGAACTGAACTGAGATCAGGGCCCCTATTCACAAAGCGTCTCAGATAAGGAGTGCTGATCTAGGATATATTTTTTCATTTTAAATCCTAACTAATAAGATTACATGGACAGGGGTACCTGACCTTAGATCAGCACTTGTATTCTGAGATGCTGGATACATACAGCCTCAGAACTGAGCTTAACCAGAGGTTGAGAAATACATTCAGTGAGTTTCATTATTAGATCTCTGAAAAAGTGAAATTGATGGAAGACCAAAAAGGCAAGTGTATTATAAGATATTTTTTGCTCATTATAACAATCTTTACATGGTCTCAATTCAATTAAACCTGCATTGTCTTGTTTACGCAGCATAGCTCTTCCTTTCCCACGGTCAAATGAAATGACAGAGCGGTGTTTGGTACTGTTAAATCCATAGAATTAGGAATTAGAATACAAATGGATCATGATGAGAGGGAGGGAATATGTTGTGTACCTCCAACCAAGTTTACTTGCAAAGTTTCATCGAAATGGGTGTCACATCGGCTTAGATTTGATGGAAGGAAGACTGGAATTTATCATTGAGCATCAATCAATGTTTATTGGATCTCTATGGTTAAATCCTACTACTACTGGCCTAAAGCAAGCAGATGAGACTCTCTGCTCTGGAACCATATACCGTGCATTCCAGGAAATATTCAGACCCCTTCACTTTTTCCATACTTTGTTACGTTACAGCCTTATTCTAAAATGTATTAAATAAATAAAACCCCTCATCAATCTACACACATTACCCCATATGTTTTGAGATTTGTTTGCAAATGTTAAAACAATTTTTAAAAATAACGTTATTTACATAAGTATTTAGACCCTTTGCTATGAGACTCGAAATTGAGCTCAGGTGCATCATGTTTCCATTGATAATCCCTGAGATGTTTCTACAACTTGATGGGAGTCCACCTGTGGTAAATCCAATTGATTTTCCAGGATTTGGAAAAGGCACACACCTGTCTATATAAGGTCCCACAGTTGACACTGCATGTCAAAGCAAAAACCAAGCCATGAGGTTCAAGGAATTGTCCATAGAGATCCGAGACAGGATTGTGTTGAGGCACAGATCTTTGGAAGGGTACCAAAAAATGTCTGCAGCATTGAAGGTCCGCAAAAACACAGTGACCTCCATCATTCTTAAATGAAAGAAGTTTGGAACCACCAAGAGACTCTTCCTAGAGCTGGCCGCCCGGCCAAACTGAGAAATCAGGGGAGAAGGGCCTTGGTCAGGGAGGTGACCAAGAACCCAATGGTCACTCTGACAGAGCTCCAGAGTTTTTGTGTAGATGGAAGAACCTTCCAGAAGGACAACCATCTCTGCAGCACTTCACCAACAAGGACTTTATTTCTAGAGTGGCCAGACAGAAGCCACTCCTCAGTAAAAGGCACATGACATCCCGCTTGGAGTTTGCCAAAAGGCTCCTAAAGGACTCTCAGACCATGAGAAACAAGATTCTCTGGTCTGATGAAACGAAGATTGAACTCTTTGGCCTGAATTCCATGTGTCACTTCTGAAGGAAACCTGGCACCATCGCTACGGTGAAGCATGATGGTGACAGCATCATACTGTGGACATATTTTTCAGCGGCCGGGACTGGGAGACTAGTCAGGATCGAGGGAAAGATGAACAGAGCAAACTAAAGAGAGAACCTTGATGAAAACCTGCTCCAGAGCGCTCAGGACCTCAAACTGGGGCAAAGATTCACCTTCCAACAGGACAACGACCCTAATCACACAGCCAAGACAATGCAGGAGTGGCTTCGGAACAAGTCTCTGAATGTCCTTGAGTGGCCCAACCAGAGCCCGGACTTGAACCCGATCAAACATCTCTGGAGAGACCTGAAAATAGCTGAGCCGCAACGCTCTCCATCTAACCTGACAGAGCTTGAGAGGATCTGCAGAGAAGAATGGGAGAAACTCTTCCAATACAGGTGTGCCAAGCTTGTAGCGTCATACCCAAGAAGCTGTAATTGCTGCCAAAGGTGTTTCAACAAAGTACTGTGTA
Source organism: Oncorhynchus kisutch (assembly GCF_002021735.2). Lineage (NCBI taxonomy): Eukaryota > Metazoa > Chordata > Actinopteri > Salmoniformes > Salmonidae > Oncorhynchus > Oncorhynchus kisutch. The sequence goes on from NC_034184.2 coordinate 28,024,284, forward strand.
AAGGGTCTGAATACTTATGTAAATGTGATATTCTCCGTTTTTTTTTATTATTATACATTTGCAAAAAATTCTAAGAACTAGTTTTTGCTTTGTCATTATGGGGTATTGTGTGTCGACTAATGAGGGGCGGAAACTATTTAATACATTTTAGAATAAGGCTGTAAGGTAACAGAATGTGGAAAACGTCTAGGGGTCTGAATACTTTCCGAATGCACTGAAGGCCTTCATCCCCCTGCAAAATGGATCCCAGTTTGATCCTCGCATGAGCTATTTCTGCTCCCTCTACTCTGTCTCCCTTCTTCTGCTCCTATCCTGTCATGAAACAATTATTACTAAAGGAGTTCGGAAATTCCGTCAAATCTACTACTATTACCAGGTAGACTCCTCTCACAAGTATTTATGTTTGTAAACAAACATTGCATAAACATAGCTAGGACAGGTTCAATTGAATTTCATCCTTAATCGCCTCCTTTTAAACAATTACATAAGTGAGCAAAAAATATTGACAACATGGACAATTTAAAAAATCTATAGTTGTGACTGGTGCAGCAAAATGAAGGCATGTTCTTGAAGCAACAAGATCTGTGTCTTCTATCCAGAGTCCAAACAGCAGTATCAAAGGCAAGAGAAATGAAACGATTGACAACAATAAACATTATTAACTATAAAATTATGAAAAATTAATAATTATTGCTGGTAACACTGGTAAAACTGTCAAAACTGACATGAAAAAAACCAGATGCAATTGTTTGTGTGCATATGAATAATACAATATTATAGACATGTTATAGGCATTCTACATACATGTTATAAACATGTATATGTGGTAAGACAAAGCAGCATTCCACTAAAATGATGGAATCTATTACCTATCAATATATTGCTTATCAATCTATTGCCTATGAATCTATTGCCTATAATGACCCATAATTGACCCTCAGACAGTAAACAATCATATAGAATCCATCTCTGTTCATCTCAACATCCTGGCACATTGACTATGATAAAGCAGCATCCGGAATAGCCATTCAACATTTTGCTATGCTTCGATATTTTAAATAACAAAACCTTAAACTTGATCAAACAAGAACAATACATGGTGATGAAGAGGGTAATAGTGTTTGTGGTGATGATGATAATAATGAGTAGAAGGGGAAAAATACTTATCCCCCCCTATACACACACACACACACACACACACACACACACACACACACACACAAAAGCCAGACCTAAAGCACTTTAAGCATGTGCAGATGAAAGCCTGGGCAGAGCAGAAATGAGCAGAAACCTCTAACAAAGCTACAGTACTCAGCGCTTGAAGAAAAACAGCATCTTTGAAAAAACAAATGTCAGTGTACAGTAAAGTGGGGTGTACAGTAAAGTGGGGTGTACAGTAAAGTGGAGTGTACTGTAAAGTGGAGTGTACTGTAAAGTGGGGTGTACAGTAAAGTGGAGTGTACTGTAAAGTGGAGTGTACTGTAAAGTGGAGTGTACAGTAAAGTGGGGTGTACAGTAAAGTGGAGTGTACTGTAAAGTGGGGTGTACTGTAAAGTGGAGTGTACTGTAAAGTGGAGTGTACAGTAAAGTGGGGTGTATAGTAAAGTGGGGTGTACAGTAAAGTGGGGTGTACAGTAAAGTGGAGTGCACTGTAAAGTGGAGTGTACAGTAAAGTGGAATGTACTGTAAAGTGGAGTGTACAGTAAAGTGGAATGTACAGTAAAGTGGAGTGTACAGTAAAGTGGAGTGTACAGTGTCTGTGGTGTACAAGTTTTTGAAACATGTGGATCGTTCTCTCTCTCTCTCCTCTCACAATACCTATCTCTCCCTCTGTCTCTCTTTTAAAGCTGGGTGATATAGACAAAAATCCATATCGCGATAAATTGCCTAAATTGATGCAAAAACGATAAAAAGTTTATAACATAAAATTGCACCACAGTTGTTTTATTCTTCTTTAAACGACTACTACTACTAACTTGGTTGTAGCCATCAATTGTGCCATTAACAATCACATGGAGTGATTTCAGTGCCAACAGAAATTGTATTTGAATTCCATCATTTTTTATTTGTATTAGGATATTGCATTTGAATTGAATATATTTGAATTTGTAATGCACAAATTTAATCATTTAATTCATAAATTTAACTAGTATTTCATGATTTTAAACTGAATTGAATGAATATTTAAAATTAATTTTCAATTTAATTGAATATTCAAATTCAATATTTAGATATTCCGATATTGCATTCATTGTCTGTATGAAGTTTACAAACTATTATTTCAAGTTGATCAAAGTTTCATATATTCAACTTCTCAGATGCGCTCAGAATCAGTTTTCAAATTCAGATCTCTAAATTCAGATTCAAAACCATAGACAACATCCTGGTACTTTGCCAGTCAGGACAGGTAGAGGACAACAGATAGAATCAAACTCTCTCTGTGGTAGAAACTTCTGGCGGTTTCTGAAGCCAATGTTGCATGTTACATGAATTTTCTAACTATGAATTTGGCTCTATTGGCACTAAAATCGCTCCATACAATCACCCATATTAGCAAACATATTTCATTTCAAACTTCACATTTCTCTAGTATAGGCTTATCGTAATGAACAATATCAGCAAAATGCCTGCGATTAGTGATCGTTATGGTCGGTGTTGATAATCTTCGGTTTATCTTCCCAGCTCTATTCTCTCGCTCCACATCCACAATATCCACTGAGCTGTATGCCTCGTGGAGTGGCCATTTTAGGAGCCTGGGGTTCGTATCCAGTAACCTTGCCTGCATTTCCTCCAGAAGGACGAAACCCGACCATACTACTCCTGGTCTACAGACCCACAGGCTTATCTGGAGCACAGGGTACAGGCCGGCCCCAGTTTATTGCACAATAAATAAAAAAGTTATATTTGTTGTAATATTCCCTTTTGTTAAACCCTCCAGTCCACTTAGATATAGCCAGGATTGTGTTTATTTCTGTGACGAGGTGGAGGAGGGAGCAGAATGTATTGTTGTTGTGGTTTGGGAAAAAGCGCTGTATGTGATTACACAAAACGCTAGCTACAACCCTTACTGGGTTTTTTATCCGATCACGTCTTATTCATTAGTTTGGCCAGCATCTGTTGTATCTGGAGTCGGGACAGGTTGAGGACAGAGTGTCTGGGTCGCGACCCCCCGGGGCTGCCGGGTACCAGGGGTATGTGGCGCCGCGAGGGGAGACGGGCGGGGCTGCTCTCGGCGGAGCGGCTTCTCTGGATCAACGCCCCAGCTTCCGAATTACCATGGGGATACTGCTCCGTCTCCAGGGTAGAGGACGAGAACACGTACGACGCCAATCTCCTCAATTGTTTGGGCCTCGGGAAAGAGTGGTGGGGGTGGGGCCTGTCCTCCTCCAACTGAAAAAGACCAATAAGAGTGGAGGAGAAAGGCATCAGGCGTGGGTGTGGCCAAGAAGACTCCGTCTCTTCTCTATCTCTGCTGGCAAGGGAATATCTGGGTCTCTGTGTGTCTGTGTGCATGTTGTAGTGAGCACACCACACACACACGCACATACAGCAGAAATATAGGGGGGGGGATCTCTTTTTTCAATCTCTTTTTTTAGGGAGGGATAAACGAGACCGAAGCGCAATGGTTTGGGTTGGGTTTTATTTTGAATGGATAAAAACAGATGTTCGAGCATTTCAGTGTTTGCCGACTGTCACTGGATATGGATATGCAGGCACAGGGCCAAAGTTGTTCTGGCAAGATATTGAATGGGGTTTCCAAGGGGCTGAGATTGACTTGGCGCTGAGAGAGAGGAGAGAGAGGAGAAACATATCCCTACTTGTTTTGTGAAACAGTTTTTGTGTAACTGTCTGGAGCAGTTTACCGTCTGAACCCAAAACATAATCTTCTATCAGAACATGTATTCACACAACAGCATTATCCTGCATCATCAGCACAAAATGGTTGCAATGATTGCTATCTTGAACAGGTCTCTCTTGCAAAATAACTCTTTGTATCAATGAGACAATCATGGATAAATCAATTAAAAAAAGCTAACTACAAGGAACGTTCGCTCCACCCATTTCAGTAGCTGCCAAAATTAATGTTATTAAAACTATGGCCAGAATTTAACCATTGCAGATAACTGTTCCTCCACACTGCTGTGCTTCATGAAGTGTGTTTCACTTGCACAGCTGTGTATCCCGGATGGGGGGAATTCATTCTTCATAGGAGATAGGAATCTGCAGTCCTCTTGCACACACTGGATGACTTATTAAATACAATACTACCGGTATAAATAAAACATTATCCATTGACTTTATGACAGCTTGGTAATTATAGGCTTTGGTCAGTGGATAGATGAAGCAAAAATACAGTAAGCTATGTAATGCACTGTTATTGGTCAAATTAACACTGGGTGTACATAAATTGACCTTCAAAAAGTAACTACCAATGGATGAGAAGATTAAGAATAAGTATACCATTCATTCAAATTGTGTCCAGTTACATTGTCGACACAGGAAATAACAGGAAATGGCCCCCGGCCCAAGATAACATAGACATATACCCGCAGAAAGACAAACACAGATGCAGACGAAGACAGACAGGTGGCCAAGTACATTTCAATTTAATTAGAATTTCAATTCAGTTCAAATGGACCCCAACCCATACAAACACACTCACACACCAAGACACACACCAATTCTCCACCCCGCAGTCCCTTGATCTTACCTGTCCTTGAGCTCCAAAGTGCTCCGACTGTGGCCGTGGTCTTTGTCCACGGCTATGAGGCAGAGTGTGATAACCCGAGTGTCCAGGACTAGCCCCATTAGACCCCTCCCCTTCCGGAAGTGCCACTATGCCTCCTGCTCGCATCTTAGGCCTCACCACCACCTCTCCACCTACAGCTCCCCGTAACCTCCTCCGTTCCTCCAGTTCATCCAGGGGCTTCAGCTCCTCGGGCTCCTCATCGGTGGTGGGCCCCGAGGTGGTGGGCTCGGCACCCGGGCCCAGGAGACCCAGGAAGTCCTGGAGCTCAGTCTCCTTGTCAATGATAACCCACTCCTTGCTGTCAAAGTCTTCCTCCTCGGCGAGTGGTACAGACCGGATGAAGGCGTTACTGTGAGCCTCGGGGTCAGCCGCGGAGGCAACGGAGACCTCCTGGCCTGGTCTCCCACCGCCACCCTGCCGGTCCCCACCTCCTCCCTCCAGGGAGTGCATCTGGGCTGGCTGGGAGGAGTGCACGTAGCGGGACGGGGATCCCAGGATATCCATACGAGACCTGGTGGGGAGGCAAAAAAAATCACTGTCCAAAATCTTGGTAACTTGACTGTGTGTTGCGTTTTCAGTGTGTGTGTGTGTGTGTGTGTGTGTGTGTGTGTGTGTGTGTGTGTGTGTGTGTGTGTGTGTGTGTGTGTGAGTAGGTGGGGAAGATCTTCCTGGGTTATACTCGACCTTGTCTCAGGGTAGTAAGTTAGTGGTCTGTTCACATCCCTTAACACTAGAACCGCCTTTTAATTTTAATTTAAATAAATAAAAGATAAATAAATAAATAAAAGAATCACCCCCCAAAAAATGTCCTGCTCCTTCCCTGACTTTTCCTAAATGTTTTGTATTTTACACTGCTAATTTGTCAGACTTAAAATCACAAACAGAAATGTATTTGGAGCCTTTTTACCTGTTTTACCACACCTATTCCTAACTCAATCCGCCAAGACAATGTGCTGTAAGACGCTGGTACCCAGCCAGATGCTAATGCTTCTCTTTCCTCACTGTATGAATGACCAAACTGATGAATGGACGATTTAATTGTGCACTTTACTTCACAACTGAATCTGAATTAGGCCTAACTGAATGATGAGGGTGAAGAGGGCGTTTTAATTTAAAACAACAATAGTGTAACGATGAGTTTGTGTTATGCTTATTTATCTATGTTTGGCGCTCATGTTAATAATTTGACCGCATGCCTTGCGGGTTGATACCATTCTCTTTTACATCTTAATTTGTAAAAGGAAGCTGTTACAGAACTGTTTTATTTACTATAACTCTATTACTAATCAAATGTATTGTAAGGGAAACAAAAACATGCTGTGTGTTGCTTTGGGACTTTAGAATAATGAAAAACATATCCTTGACTGCATCCAACTTGATGAAGTTTGATTCTAGTAATCTATCCTCCTTCAGGCTTCATCTTCTTTCTATAACTTGATTAAAGTTACCAACTTTAAGGTGGATTACAACTGTACTACCAACTCTGGACTGGAGTGTGGACCTCAGTTATCTTTCAATCACCCACATGGCTATATGCTTCTAAAAACCAAGGAGGAGATGGGAGAGCCGGGACTTTCAGCGCATCAAGCGTCACAAATAAAACCAAGTTCTATTTTAGCGCCTGGCTACGCAGATGCTCATTGATGCACGCGAGCAGTGTGAGTGCAAAGATTGAATAACATATATGTGTACATTTTATTTTGCCATGCTCACGCACGCTACGTGAGCGAGCGGTGTGGTCAGCATGTTAGAAAGAGAATATTCTGCAGTTTCTATTACACATACCTTTGTCAAATAACTCATAATTCAAGAGGTCCAGCTCTATTTCCAAATTTCACTTTTTCCAAGAATATCCATGCTGTCCATGCATTCAGCACCACTCGCACGGAAGCATTGATCTGGCTTCTACGCAAAAACTAGTAACATAATAAACTTAAAATATGCTATTTATTTATGCAATTCATATTTTAGTTGTTTATGCACTGGTGCATTTGTTCAGGAATACAGTAAATCATTTCACCTGTGCACCTGGCTGGTTGTATTTTTATTAAAGTCCAGCTGTAACTGGACTTTATGAATTACTATAACTCTATTACTATAACTCTACTACTATAACTCTATTACTATAACTCTATTACTATAACTCTATTACTATAACTCTATTACTATAACTCTATTACTATAGACTCTACTCTACTATAACTCGTATTACTATAACGCTACTACTATAACTCTATTAATATAACTATATTACTATAAACTGCTACTCCTATAACTCTATACTATAACTCTATTTGACTATACACTCTATTACTACTAACTCTATACTATAACTTCTATTACTATAACTTACTACTACCCTATTACGAACTCTATTATACCGATTACTATAACTCTATTACTATAACTCTATTACTATAACTCTACTACTATAACTCTATTTACTTAACTCTACGATTACTATAATACTCTATGACTATAACTCTATTACTATGAACTCTACTACTATAACTCTATTACTATAACTCTATTACTAATCAACTCTATTAATAACTCTATTGACTAAATCTATACTATAACTCTGTTCATACTCTATTACTATACTCTACTACTATAACTCTATTACTATCAAACTCTATTACTAAACGCTATACTATAATCTATTACTATAACTCTACTACTATAACTCTACTACTAAACTATAACTCTATTACTATAACTCTACTACTATAACTCTATTACTATAACTCTATTACTATAACTCTATTACTATAACTCTATTACTATAACTCTACTACTATAACTCTACTACTATAACTCTATTACTATAACTCTATTACTATAACTCTATTACTATAACTCTACTACTATAACTCTATTACTATAACTCTATTACTATAACTCTATTACTATAACTCTATTACTATAACTCTACTACTATAACTCTATTACTATAACTCTATTACTATAACTCTATTACTATAACTCTATTACTATAACTCTATTACTATAACTCTATTACTATAACTCTACTACTATAACTCTACTACTATAACTCTATTACTATAACTCTATTACTATAACTCTATTACTATAACTCTATTACTATAACTCTATTACTATAACTCTACTACTATAACTCTACTACTATAACTCTATTACTATAACTCTATTACTATAACTCTATTACTATAACTCTATTACTATAACTCTACTACTATAACTCTATTACTATAACTCTACTACTATAACTCTATTACTATAACTCTATTACTATAACTCTACTACTATAACTCTATTTCTATAACTCTATTACTATAACTCTATTACTATAACTCTATTACTATAACTCTATTACTATAACTCTACTACTATAACTCTATTACTATAACTCTATTACTATAACTCTATTACTATAACTCTATTACTATAACTCTATTACTATAACTCTATTACTATAACTCTATTACTATAACTCTACTACTATAACTCTATTACTATAACTCTATTACTATAACTCTACTACTATAACTCTATTACTATAACTCTATTACTATAACTCTACTACTATAACTCTATTACTATAACTCTATTACTATAACTCTATTACTATAACTCTATTACTATAACTCTATTACTATAACTCTATTACTATAACTCTACTACTATAACTCTATTACTATAACTCTACTACTATAACTCTATTACTATAACTCTATTACTATAACTCTATTACTATAACTCTACTACTATAACTCTATTACTATAACTCTATTACTATAACTCTATTACTATAACTCTATTACTATAACTCTACTACTATAACTCTATTACTATAACTCTACTACTATAACTCTATTACTATAACTCTATTACTATAACTCTACTACTATAACTCTATTACTATAACTCTATTACTATAACTCTATTACTATAACTCTATTACTATAACTCTACTACTATAACTCTATTACTATAACTCTACTACTATAACTCTATTACTATAACTCTATTACTATAACTCTATTACTATAACTCTATTACTATAACTCTATTACTATAACTCTATTACTATAACTCTATTACTATAACTCTACTACTATAACTCTATTACTATAACTCTATTACTATAACTCTATTACTATAACTCTATTACTATAACTCTACTACTATAACTCTATTACTATAACTCTATTACTATAACTCTATTACTATAACTCTATTACTATAACTCTATTACTATAACTCTATTACTATAACTCTATTACTATAACTCTACTACTATAACTCTATTACTATAACTCTATTACTATAACTCTATTACTATAACTCTATTACTATAACTCTACTACTATAACTCTATTACTATAACTCTATTACTATAACTCTATTACTATAACTCTATTACTATAACTCTATTACTATAACTCTATTACTATAACTCTATTACTATAACTCTACTACTATAACTCTATTACTATAACTCTATTACTATAACTCTATTACTATAACTCTATTACTATAACTCTATTACTATAACTCTATTACTATAACTCTATTACTATAACTCTACTACTATAACTCTATTACTATAACTCTATTACTATAACTCTATTACTATAACTCTATTACTATAACTCTATTACTATAACTCTACTACTATAACTCTATTACTATAACTCTATTACTATAACTCTATTACTATAACTCTATTACTATAACTCTATTACTATAACTCTACTACTATAACTCTACTACTATAACTCTATTACTATAACTCTATTACTATAACTCTATTACTATAACTCTATTACTATAACTCTACTACTATAACTCTATTACTATAACTCTACTACTATAACTCTATTACTATAACTATATTACTATAACTCTACTACTATAACTCTATTACTATAACTCTATTACTATAACTCTACTACTATAACTCTATTACTATAACTCTATTACTATAACTCTATTACTATAACTCTATTACTATAACTCTATTACTATAACTCTACTACTATAACTCTATTACTATAACTCTATTACTATAACTCTATTACTATAACTCTATTACTATAACTCTATTACTATAACTCTACTACTATAACTCTATTACTATAACTCTATTACTATAACTCTATTACTATAACTCTATTACTATAACTCTACTACTATAACTCTATTACTATAACTCTATTACTATAACTCTATTACTATAACTCTATTACTATAACTCTATTACTATAACTCTATTACTATAACTCTACTACTATAACTCTATTACTATAACTCTATTACTATAACTCTATTACTATAACTCTATTACTATAACTCTATTACTATAACTCTATTACTATAACTCTATTACTATAACTCTATTACTATAACTCTATTACTATAACTCTACTACTATAACTCTATTACTATAACTCTATTACTATAACTCTATTACTATAACTCTATTACTATAACTCTATTACTATAACTCTATTACTATAACTCTATTACTATAACTCTATTACTATAACTCTACTACTATAACTCTATTACTATAACTCTATTACTATAACTCTATTACTATAACTCTATTACTATAACTCTATTACTATAACTCTATTACTATAACTCTATTACTATAACTCTATTACTATAACTCTATTACTATAACTCTATTACTATAACTCTATTACTATAACTCTATTACTATAACTCTATTACTATAACTCTATTACTATAACTCTATTACTATAACTCTACTATAACTCTATTACTATAACTCTATTACTATAACTCTATTACTATAACTCTATTACTATAACTCTATTACTATAACTCTATTACTATAACTCTATTACTATAACTCTATTACTATAACTCTATTACTATAACTCTATTACTATAACTCTATTACTATAACTCTATTACTATAACTCTATTACTATAACTCTATTACTATAACTCTATTACTATAACTCTATTACTATAACTCTATTACTATAACTCTATTACTATAACTCTATTACTATAACTCTATTACTATAACTCTATTACTATAACTCTATTACTATAACTCTATTACTATAACTCTATTACTATAACTCTATTACTATAACTCTATTACTATAACTCTATTACTATAACTCTATTACTATAACTCTATTACTATAACTCTATTACTATAACTCTATTACTATAACTCTATTACTATAACTCTATTACTATAACTCTATTACTATAACTCTATTACTATAACTCTATTACTATAACTCTATTACTATAACTCTATTACTATAACTCTACTACTATAACTCTATTACTATAACTCTATTACTATAACTCTATTACTATAACTCTATTACTATAACTCTATTACTATAACTCTATTACTATAACTCTATTACTATAACTCTATTACTATAACTCTACTACTATAACTCTATTACTATAACTCTATTACTATAACTCTACTACTATAACTCTATTACTATAACTCTATTACTATAACTCTATTACTATAACTCTATTACTATAACTCTATTACTATAACTCTATTACTATAACTCTATTACTATAACTCTATTACTATAACTCTATTACTATAACTCTATTACTATAACTCTATTACTATAACTCTATTACTATAACTCTATTACTATAACTCTATTACTATAACTCTATTACTATAACTCTATTACTATAACTCTATTACTATAACTCTATTACTATAACTCTATTACTATAACTCTATTACTATAACTCTATTACTATAACTCTATTACTATAACTCTATTACTATAACTCTATTACTATAACTCTATTACTATAACTCTATTACTATAACTCTATTACTATAACTCTATTACTATAACTCTATTACTATAACTCTATTACTATAACTCTATTACTATAACTCTATTACTATAACTCTATTACTATAACTCTATTACTATAACTCTATTACTATAACTCTATTACTATAACTCTATTACTATAACTCTATTACTATAACTCTATTACTATAACTCTATTACTATAACTCTATTACTATAACTCTATTACTATAACTCTATTACTATAACTCTATTACTATAACTCTATTACTATAACTCTATTACTATAACTCTATTACTATAACTCTATTACTATAACTCTATTACTATAACTCTATTACTATAACTCTATTACTATAACTCTATTACTATAACTCTATTACTATAACTCTATTACTATAACTCTATTACTATAACTCTATTACTATAACTCTATTACTATAACTCTATTACTATAACTCTATTACTATAACTCTATTACTATAACTCTATTACTATAACTCTATTACTATAACTCTATTACTATAACTCTATTACTATAACTCTACTACTATAACTCTATTACTATAACTCTATTACTATAACTCTATTACTATAACTCTATTACTATAACTCTATTACTATAACTCTATTACTATAACTCTATTACTATAACTCTATTACTATAACTCTATTACTATAACTCTATTACTATAACTCTACTACTATAACTCTATTACTATAACTCTATTACTATAACTCTATTACTATAACTCTATTACTATAACTCTACTACTATAACTCTATTACTATAACTCTATTACTATAACTCTATTACTATAACTCTATTACTATAACTCTATTACTATAACTCTATTACTATAACTCTATTACTATAACTCTATTACTATAACTCTATTACTATAACTCTATTACTATAACTCTATTACTATAACTCTATTACTATAACTCTATTACTATAACTCTATTACTATAACTCTATTACTATAACTCTATTACTATAACTCTATTACTATAACTCTATTACTATAACTCTATTACTATAACTCTATTACTATAACTCTATTACTATAACTCTATTACTATAACTCTATTACTATAACTCTATTACTATAACTCTATTACTATAACTCTATTACTATAACTCTATTACTATAACTCTATTACTATAACTCTATTACTATAACTCTATTACTATAACTCTATTACTATAACTCTATTACTATAACTCTATTACTATAACTCTATTACTATAACTCTACTACTATAACTCTATTACTATAACTCTATTACTATAACTCTATTACTATAACTCTATTACTATAACTCTACTACTATAACTCTATTACTATAACTCTATTACTATAACTCTATTACTATAACTCTATTACTATAACTATTACTATAACTCTACTACTATAACTCTATTACTATAACTCTATTACTATAACTCTATTACTATAACTCTATTACTATAACTCTACTACTATAACTCTATTACTATAACTCTATTACTATAACTCTATTACTATAACTCTATTACTATAACTCTACTACTATAACTCTATTACTATAACTCTATTACTATAACTCTATTACTATAACTCTATTACTATAACTCTATTACTATAACTCTACTACTATAACTCTATTACTATAACTCTATTACTATAACTCTATTACTATAACTCTATTACTATAACTCTACTACTATAACTCTATTACTATAACTCTATTACTATAACTCTATTACTATAACTCTATTACTATAACTCTATTACTATAACTCTATTACTATAACTCTATTACTATAACTCTACTACTATAACTCTATTACTATAACTCTATTACTATAACTCTACTACTATAACTCTACTACTATAACTCTACTTACTATAACTCTATTACTATAACTCTATTACTATAACTCTATTACTATAACTCTATTACTATAACTCTATTACTATAACTCTATTACTATAACTCTATTACTATAACTCTATTACTATAACTCTATTACTATAACTCTATTACTATAACTCTACTACTTACTATAACTCTATTACTATAACTCTATTACTATAACTCTATTACTATAACTCTATTACTATAACTCTACTACTATAACTCTACTACTATAACTCTCTTACTATAACTCTATTACTATAACTCTATTACTATAACTCTATTACTATAACTCTATTACTATAACTCTATTACTATAACTCTATTACTATAACTCTATTACTATAACTCTATTACTATAACTCTATTACTATAACTCTATTACTATAACTCTATTACTATAACTCTATTACTATAACTCTATTACTATAACTCTATTACTATAACTCTATTACTATAACTCTATTACTATAACTCTATTACTATAACTCTATTACTATAACTCTATTACTATAACTCTATTACTATAACTCTATTACTATAACTCTATTACTATAACTCTATTACTATAACTCTATTACTATAACTCTATTACTATAACTCTATTACTATAACTCTATTACTATAACTCTATTACTATAACTCTATTACTATAACTCTATTACTATAACTCTATTACTATAACTCTATTACTATAACTCTATTACTATAACTCTATTACTATAACTCTATTACTATAACTCTATTACTATAACTCTATTACTATAACTCTATTACTATAACTCTATTACTATAACTCTATTACTATAACTCTATTACTATAACTCTATTACTATAACTCTATTACTATAACTCTATTACTATAACTCTATTACTATAACTCTATTACTATAACTCTATTACTATAACTCTATTACTATAACTCTATTACTATAACTCTATTACTATAACTCTATTACTATAACTCTATTACTATAACTCTATTACTATAACTCTACTACTATAACTCTATTACTATAACTCTATTACTATAACTCTATTACTATAACTCTATTACGATAACTCTATTACTATAACTCTATTACTATAACTCTACTACTATAACTCTATTACTATAACTCTACTACTATAACTCTATTACTATAACTCTATTACTATAACTCTACCTACTATAACTCTATTACTATAACGCTATTACTAGAACTCTATTACTATAACTCATTACTATAACTCTATTACTATAACTCTATTACTATAACTCTATTACTATAACTCTTACTTACTCTATACTATAACTCTATACTATAACCTATTTATATAACTCTATTACTATAACTCTATTACTATAACTCTATTACTATAACTCTATTACTATAACTCTATTACTATAACTCTATTACTATAACCCTATTACTATAACTCTACTTACTATAACTCTATTACCTATAACTCTATTACTATAACTCTATGACTATAACTCTATTACTATAACTCTATTACTATAACTCTATTACTATAACTCTAGTACTATAACTCTATTACTATAACTCTATTACTATACTCTACTACTATAACTCTATTACTATAACTCTATTACTATAACTCTATTACTATAACTCTATTACTATAACTCTACTACTATAACTCTATACTATAACTCTATTACTACTATACTCTATTACTATAACTCTATTACTATAACTCTATTACTCTAACTCTATACTATAACCTATTACTATAACTCTATTACATAACTCTATTATATCACTCTATACTATACTCTACTTACTATAACTCTATACTATAACTCTATTACTATAACTCTATTACGATAACTTACTACTATAACTCTACTACTATAACTCTATTACTATAACTCTATTACTATAACTCTAGTACTATAACTCTATTACTATAACTCTATACTATAACTCTATACTATAACTCTACTACTATAACCTCTATTACTATAACTCTACTACTATAACTCTATTACTATAACTCTATTACTATAACTCTATTACTATAACTCTACTACTATAACTCTACTACTATAACTCTATTACTATAACTCTATTACTATAACTCTATTACTATAACTCTATTACTATAACTCTATTACTATAACTCTACTTACTATAACTCTACTACTATAACTCTATTACTATAACTCTATTACTAACTCTATTACTATAACTCTATTACTATAACTCTACTACTATAACTCTCTTACTATAACTCTACTACTATAACTCTATTACTATAACTCTATTACTATAACTCTATACTATAACTCTATTACTATAACTCTACTACTATAACTCTATTTACTATAACTCTATTACTATAACTTATTACTATAACTCTACTACTATAACTCTATTACTATAACTCTATACTATAACTCTATACTATAACTCTATTACTATAACTCTATTACTATAACTCTATTACTATAACTCTATTACTATAACTCTACTACTATAACTCTACTACTATAACTCTATTACTATAACTCTATTACTATAACTCTTCCATACTATAACTCTATTACTATAAACTCTATACTATAACTCTACTACTATAACTCTATACTATAACTCTATTACTATAACTCTATTACTATAACTCTATTACTATAAACTCTATACTATAACTCTACTAACTATAACTCTATTACTATAACTCTACTACTATAACCTCTACTACTATAACTCTATTACTATAACTCTATTACTATAACTCTATTACTATAACTCTACTACTATAACTCTATTACTATAATCTATTACTATAACCTCTATTACTATAACTCTATTACTATAACTCTATTACTAACTCTATTACTATAACTCTATACTATAACTCTATTACTATAACTCTACTACTATAACTCTATTACTATAACTCTATTACTATAACTCTATTACTATAACTCTATTACTATAACTCTACTACTATAACTCTATTACTATAACTCTACTACTATAACTCTATTACTATAACTCTATTACTATATATACTCTATTACTATACTATACTACTCTATTTCTATAACTCTATTACTATAACTCTATTACTATAACTCTATTACTATACCTCTACTACTATAACTCTATTACTATAACTCTATTACTATAACTCTATTACTATAACTCTATTACTATAACTCTATTACTATAACTCTATTACTATAACTCTATTACTATAACTCTACTACTATAACTCTATTACTATAACTCTATTACTATAACTCTATTACTATAACTCTATTACTATAACTCTACTACTATAACTCTATTACTATAACTCTACTACTATAACTCTATTACTATAACTCTACTACTATAACTCTATTACTATAACTCTATTACTATAACTCTACTACTATAACTCTATTACTATAACTCTACTACTATAACTCTATTACTATAACTCTATTACTATAACTCTACTACTATAACTCTACTACTATAACTCTATTACTATAACTCTATTACTATAACTCTACTACTATAACTCTATTACTATAACTCTATTACTATAACTCTACTACTATAACTCTATTACTATAACTCTACTACTATAACTCTATTACTATAACTCTATTACTATAACTCTACTACTATAACTCTATTACTATATCTCTATTACTAATCGAATCTGCAAATAAAGCTGATCAAATTGATTACACTGTAATGTTTTTATTGTACGGGAAACTAAAATAGGCTATAGGCCTACGTTTTTTCTAGGACTTTGTAGACTTACACAAAACATATCCATGACTCTATCTAAACAAAAAACTATTGTTATTTTATATATATATATATATATATATATATATATTTTTTTTTATAAACAGTGCATTTGAAAAGTATTCAGACCCCTTGAATTAAAAAATAAATATAATCTTCAATCTACACACAATACCCCATAATCACAAAGCGAAAACAGGTTTTTCATTTTTGGGGGCAAATGTATAAAAAAACTAAACAGAAATACCTGATTTAAATAAGTATTCAGACCCTTTGCTAAGAGAATCGAAATTAAGCTCCGATTCATCCTGTTTCCATTGGTCATCCTTGAGATGTTTCTATAACTTGATTGGAGTCCAACTGCGATAAATTCAATTGATTGGACATGATTTGGAAAGGCACACACCTGTGTATATAAGGTCCCACAATTGACAGTGCATGTAAGAGCGAAAACCAAGACATGAGGTCTAAGGAATTGTCTAAGGAATTGGTCACTCTGACAAAGCTCCAGAGTTCCTCTGTGGAGATGGGAGAACATTCCAGAAGGACAACCATCTCTGCAGCACTCCACCAATCTGGCCTTTATGGTAGAGTGGCCAGAAGGAAGCCACTCCTCAGTAAAAGGCACATGACAGGCCGCTTGGAGTTTGCCAAAAGGCACCTACAGACTTTCAGACTATGAGAAAAAATATTCTCTGGTCTGATGAAACCAAGATTGAACTCTTTGGCCTGAATTTCATGTGTCACTTCTGGAGGAAACCTGACACCATCCCTATGGTGAAGCATGGTGGTGGCAGCATCATGCTGTGGGGATGTTTTACAGCGGCAGGGACTGGGAATCTAGTTAGGATCGAGGGAAAGATGAATGGAGCAAAGTAAAGAGAGATCCCTGAAGAAAACCTGATCCAGAGCACTCAGGACCTCAGACTGGGGTGAAGGTTCACCTTCCAACAGGACAACGCCCCTAAGCACACAGCCAAGACAATGCAGGAGTGGCATCGGGACAAGTGTCTGAATGTCCTTGAGTGGCCCAGCCAGAGCGCGGACTTGAACCCGATCGAACATCTCTGGAGAGACCTGAAAATAGCTGTGCAGTGACGCTCCCCATCCAACCTGATAGAGTTTGAGAGGATCTGCAGAGAAGAATGGGAGAAACTCCCCAAATACAGATGTACCAAGCTTGTTGCGTCATTCCCATGAAGACTCGAGGCTGTAATCGCTACCAAAGTTGCTTCAACAAAGTATTGAGTAAAGGGTCTGTATACTTATGTAAATGTGATATTTCAGCTTTTTATTTTTTATACATTTGCAAAAAAATCTAAAAACCTGCTTTTGCTTTGTCATTATGGGGTATTGTGTGTAGATTGATTTGGGGGAACAAAATGTGGAAAAAGTCAAGGGGTCTGAATACTTTCCAAATGCACTATATTTACACAAATATAAGGTTTACTGCATCTTGCAGATTTATATGCATCTGATGCATATGCTAAAGAGGAAGACCGGCAACGTTCTCTAGTGGGTACTTATAGGCTGAAAGGTCAGGCGGTTCTAGGTTTAAGTGGTGTGGGGGCTGAGCTTTGGAAGAGTGGTTGGGGTTAACTCCTTCCTGGTTGGCCCCGTCCAGGGGTGATGTTGTACGGGGCCACAGTGTCTCCTGACCCATGTCTCAGTCCCCAGTAGTTATGCTGCAATAGCTTGTATGTGCCAGGGGGCTAGGGTCAGCTTGTCTTAACTGGTGTACTGTGATCTAATCCATTCTCCCACTACTCCCCCTCTATCTCTCTTCTTTTCTTTCTGTGTCGGGACCTGCGGTCCGTATTGACCCCATTCCGGGTCCGGATCCGGATCGCCTGTTGAGCATGGCTGCTCTATAGCCATCATGGTTACTAATCTGACCATGCTAGTCATCAATGAACGTTTTAACATTTTGAAAAAACGATCTGGCCTTAATGGTCACATGTACTCTTAAATCTCAACCGGTACAGCCAGAAGAGGACAGGCCACCCTTCTGTGCCTGGTTCCTCTCTAGCTTTCTTTCTAGGTTCCTGCGTTTCAGGGGTGTGTCTTAGCCACTGTGTTTCTGCCTCTGCATTGCTTGCTCTTTGGGGTTTAAGCTGCCGCTTTCAAGGAGCTGCTGCGTTCAAGGAGTGGGACTCTAACCTGAAAGCTTATAAGAAACCCCGCTATTCTCTCCGACGAACCATCAAACAGGCCAAGCATCAATACAGGACTAAGATCGAATTGTACTACACCGGCTCCAACGCTCGTCGGATGTTGGATGGCATGCAAACTATTACAGACTACAAAGGGAGGCACAGCCGAGAGCTGCACAGTGACATGAGCCTACCAGACGAGCTAAATAACTATGCTACTAACTACTAAATTCTATGCTCGCCTTGAGTTAAGTAACACTGAAACATGCATGACAGCATCAGCTGTTCCAGACGACTGTGTGAACACGCTCTCTGCAGTCGATGTGAGTAAGACCTTTAAACAGGTCAACATTCACAAGGCCGCAGGGCCAGACGGATTACCAGGACGTGTACTCCGAGCATGCGCTGACCAACTGGCAAGTGTCACTGACATTTTCAACCTCTCCCTGTCCGAGTCTGTAATACCAAAATGTTTCAAGCAGACCACCATAGTCCCTATGCCCAAGAACACTAAGGCAACCTGCCTAAATGACTACCGACCTGTAGCACTCACGTCTGTTGCTATGAAATGCTTTGAAAGGCTGGTCATGGCTCACATCAACACCATTATCCCAGAAACCCTAGACCCACTTCAATGTGCATACCACACCAACATATCCACAGATGACGCTATCTCTATTGCACTCCACACTGCCCTTTCCCACCTGGACAAAAGGAAGACCTACAGTGCCTTGCGAAAGTATTCGGCCCCCTTGAACTTTACGACCTTTTGCCACATTTCAGGCTTCAAACATAAAGATATAAAACTGTATTTTTTTGAAGAATCAACAACAAGTGGGACACAATCATGAAGTGGAACGACATTTACTGGATATTTCAAACTTTTTTAACAAATCAAAAACGGAAAAATTGGGCGTGCAAAATTATTCAGCCCCCTTAAGTTAATACTTTGTAGCGCCACCTTTTGCTGCGATTACAGCTGTAAGTCGCTTGGGGTATGTCTCTATCAGTTTTGCACATCGAGAGACTGACATTTTTTCCCATTCCTCCTTGCAAAACAGCTCGAGCTTAGTGAGGTTGGATGGAGAGCATTTGTGAACAGCAGTTTTCAGTTCTTTCCACAGATTCTCGATTGGATTCAGGTCTGGACTTTGACTTGGCCATTCTAACACCTGGATATGTTTATTTTTGAACCATTCCATTGTAGATTTTGCTTTATGTTTTGGATCATTGTCTTGTTGGAAGACAAATCTCCGTCCCAGTCTCAGGTCTTTTGCAGACTCCATCAGGTTTTCTTCCAGAATGGTCCTGTATTTGGCTCCATCCATCTTCCCATAAATTTTAACCATCTTCCCTGTCCCTGCTGAAGAAAAGCAGGCCCAAACCATGATGCTGCCACCACCATGTTTGACAGTGGGGATGGTGTGTTCAGGGTGATGAGCTGTGTTGCTTTTACGCCAAACATAATGTTTTGCATTGTTGCCAAAAGGTTCAATTTTGGTTTCATCTGACCAGAGCACCTTCTTCCACATGTTTGGTGTGTCTCCCAGGTGGCTTGTGGCAAACTTTAAACGACACTTTTTATGGATATCTTTAAGAAATGGCTTTCTTCTTGCCACTCTTCCATAAAAGCCAGATTTGTGCAAAATACGACTGATTGTTGTCCTATGGACAGAGTCTCCCACCTCAGCTGTAGATCTCTGCAGTTCATCCAGAGTGATCATGGGCCTCTTGGCTGCATCTCTGATCAGTCTTCTCCTTGTATGAGCTGAAAGTTTAGAGGGACGGCCAGGTCTTGGTAGATTTGCAGTGGTCTGATACTCCTTCCATTTCAATATTATCGCTTGCACAGTGCTCCTTGGGATGTCCAAATCCGGCTTTAAACTTCTTCACAACAGTATCTCGGACCTGCCTGGTGTGTTCCTTGTTCTTCATGATGCTCTCTGCGCTTTTAACAGACCTCTGAGACTATCACAGTGCAGGTGTATTTATACGGAGACTTGATTACACACAGGTGGATTGTATTTATCATCATTAGTCATTTAGGTCAACATTGGATCATTCAGAGATCCTCACTGAACTTCTGGAGAGAGTTTGCTGCACTGAAAGTAAAGGGGCTGAATAATTTTGCACGCCCAATTTTTCAGTTTTTGATTTGTTATAAAAGTTTGAAATATCCAATAAATGTCGTTCCAATTCATGATTGTGTCCCACTTGTTGTTGATTCTTCACAAAAAAATACAGTTTTATATCTTTATGTTTCAAGCCTGAAATGTGGCAAAAGGTCGCAAAGTTCAAGGGGGCCGAATACTTTCGCAAGGCACTGTATGTGAGAATGCTATTCATTGACTACAGCTCAGCGTTCAACACCATAATGCCCTCAAAGCTCATCACTAAGCTAAGGACCCAGGGACTAAACACCTCCCTCTGCAACTGGATCCTGGACTTCCTGATGGGCCGCCCCCAGGTGGTAAGGGTAGGTAACAACACATCCACCACACTGATCCTCAACACGGGGGCCCTCAGGGGTGCGTGCTCAGTCCGATCCTGTACTCCCTGTACGATACACAGCTGTACATTTCAATGAAACATGGTGAAGACCCAAAATTGCTCTCCCTGGAAGCCTGCATTTCAGACATAAGGAAGTGGATGGCGGCAAATGTTTTACTTTTAAACTCGGACAAACAGAGATGCTAGTTCTTGGTCCCAAGAAACAAAGAGATCTTCTGTTGAATCTGACAATTAATCTTGATGGTTGTACAGTCATTACAAATACAACTGACCTTAGCGTTTCTCTGAACCCTGATCTCTCTTTTGACGAACATATCAAAATTGTTTCAAGGACAGCTTTTTTCCATCTACGTAACATTGCAAAAATCTGAAAGCTTCTGTCCAAAAATTATGCAGAAAAATGAATCTATGCTTTTGTCACTTCTAGATTAGACTACAGCAATGCTCTGCTCTCCGGCTACCCGGATAAAGCACTAAATAAACTTCAGTTTGTGCTAAACACGGATGCTAAATTCTTGACTAGAGGCAAAAAATTTGATCATATTAGGGTTTTACTGATAACCTACAAAGCATTACATGGGCTTGCTCCCATCTATCTTTCCTATTTGGTCCTGCCGTACATACCTACAGGTACGCTACGGTCACAAGACGCTTGCCTCCTTATTGTCCCTAGAATTTCTAAGCAACAGCTGGAGGCAGGGCTTTCTCCTATAGAGCTCAGTTTTTATGTAATGGTCTGCCTACCCATGTGAGAGACGAAGACTCGGTCTCGACCTTTAAGTCTTTACTGAAGACTCATCTCTTCAGTAGGTCCTATGACTGAGTGTAGTCTGGCCCAGGGGTGTGAAGGTGAATGGAAAGGCACTGGAGCGACGAACCACCTTTGCTGTCTCTGCCTGGCTAGTTCCTCTCTCTTCACTGGGATTCTCTGCCTCTTACCCTATTATGGGGGCTGAGTCACTGGCTTACTGGTGCTCTTCATTGCCATCCCTAGGAGGGGTGCGTCACTTGAGTGGGTTGAGTCTCTGACGTGATCTTCCTGTCTGGGTTGGCGCCATTTGGGTTCGTGCCGTGGCGGAGATCTTCGTGAGCTACTCGGCCTTGTCTCAGGGTAGTAAGTTGGTGGTTGAAGATTCCTGTAGTGGTGTGGGGGCTATGCTTTGGCCCTGTCCGGGGGTATAGTAGGACGGGGCCACAGTGTCTCCAGACCCCTCCTGTCTCAGCCTCCAGAAATTATGCGTCCGGGGGCTAGTGTCAGTCTGTTATATCTGGAGTATTTCTCCTGTCTTATCCGGTATCCTGTGTGAATTTAAGTATGGTCCCTCTGATTCTCTTTCTCGCTTTCTCTCTTTCTCTTCTCTCGGAGGACCTGAGCCCTAGGACCATGCCTCAGGACTACCTGGCCTGATGACTCCTTGCTGTCCCCAGTCCACCTGGTCGTGCTGCTGCTCCAGTTTCAACTGTTCTGCCTGCGGCTATGGAACCCTGACCTATTCCCCAGACGTGCTACCTTGTTCTGGACCTGATGTTTTCAACTCTCTCTACTGCACCTGCTGTCTCTAACTCTGAATGATGGGCTATGAAAAGCCAACTGATATTTACTCCTGAGGTGCTGACCTGTTGCACCCTCTACAACCACTGTAATTATTATTATTTGACCTTGCTGATCATCTATGAACATTTGAACATCTTGACCATGTACTGTTATAATCTCCACCTGGCACAGCCAAAAGAGGACTGGCCACCCCCCAGAGCCTGGTTCCTCTCTATGTTTATTTCTAGGTTCCTGCCTTTCTAGGGAGTTTTTTTTAACCACGTGCTTCTACATCTGCATTGCTTGCTGTTTAAGGTTTTAGGCTGAGTTTCTATATAGCACTTTGTGACATCGGCTGATTTAAAAAGGGCTTTAAAAACACATTGATTGATTGACTCATGACTGCACAGCCAGGCATGACTCCAACACCATCATTAAGATTGCTGATGACACAAAAGGGGTAGGCCTGATCACTGACACATGGGCGGCAGGTAGCCTAGTGGTTAGAGCGTTGGACTAGTAACCGAAAGGTTGGAAGATCGAATCCCCGAGCTGACAAGGTAAAAATCTGTCATTCTGCCCCCTGAACAAGGCAGATAACCCATTGTTCCTAGGCTGTCATTGAAAATAAGAATGTATTCTTAACTGACTTGCCTAGTTAAATATAAAGTACAATTTAAAAAAATAGGGAGGACCGTGTGGTGCCAGGACAACCTCTCAATCAACATGATCAAGACAATAAGGAGATGATTGTGTACTACAGGAAAAGGAGGACTGAGCACGCCTCCATTCTCATGGACAGGGCTGTAGTGGAGCAGGTTGAGAGCTTCAAGTTCCTTGGTGTCCACATTACCAACAAACTAACATGGTCCAAGCACACCAAGACAGTCATGAAGAGGGCACGACAAAACCTATTCCACCTCAGGAGACTGAAAAGATTTGGCATGGATCCTCAAAAGATTTAACAGCTGCACCATCGAGAGCATCCCTGCCTGGTATGGCAACTGCTCGGCCGCAAGGCACTACTGGGGATAGTGCGTACGGCCCAGTACATCACCGGGGCCAAGATTATTGCAACCCAGGACCTCTATACCAGGCGGTGTCAAAGGAAGGACCTAAAAATTGTCAAAGACTCCAGCCACCCAAGTCATAGACTCTTCTCTCTGCTTCCGCACGGCAAGCGGTACTGGAGCGCCAAGTCTAGGTCCAAGAGGCTTCTAAACAGCTTCTACCCCCAAGCCATAAAACTCCTGAACAGCTAATCAAATGGCTACCCAGACTATTTGCATTGCCCCCCCCCTCTTCTACACCGCTGCTACTCTCTGTTATTATATATGCATAGTCACTTTAATAAGTATACCTACATGTACATATTACCTCAACACCGGTACGCCCTGCATATAGCTCCGCTATTGTTATTTACTGTTGCTCTTTAATTATTTGTTACTCTTATCGCTTACTTTTAAAATATATATTTTCCCAAAATTGCATTGTTGGTAAGTAAGCATTTCAATGTAAGGTCTACCTGTTATATTCGGCGCATGTGATAAATTAGATTAGATTTGATTTTGAGGCTGGTGCTGATGCAAAAAGGTCTTTATAAAATCAATTTCATGCATGTATGGTGTACAGAAAGTATACATCTGCACAAAAGTGTATTATAACTTGTCTGCACTCTATAGAGCCCTCACCCTCGTTTATCGTAGACATCGGGTCTCCCATCTGCGCCGGACAGACGGTCTGACTCTGGGCTGTTGATCCTCCGGTACCGCAGAGCACAGACCTGAGCACCAGTCATTTCTAGGGGAGCTCCACCCACAGTGGCCTCAGGACACACCCCTCTAGCAGGCTCCTCCTCTGCAGCCAACTGTCCCTGGGGGAATGAGGGTTTCTAGGGTTACCACTGTTAGAAAGCACTGTCAAGAGTTAGACCTATTCTGTTGACTAATTTCAAATAAGAATTCTAGGTATATAGCAGATTGAATTGTACTGTAAATGCGTTACTATTTACTTTACCATGTTTGAGCACTGTTATTTCATGGTAAACACAGTACCTGAAATATATCTCTTGCTCTATCTACAACCAGGTATGTCTATATCCTCTGAATGTAATAGATGGTAATTGAAAACCAACAAGAAAGTAAACTAGACCTTTTAATTTATTTCTAACTTTGAGTATATTTAAAGAATGTAAGGCCATGTTTTACAGTGCTGCCATCACCAAAGTGAGACACACAGAGGATGTATTAGATGGTCCCTCCTGTACCTTGCTGATGCTGATCCTGAGTTGGTTGCGGTTGAAGTCGGTGTCGTTCCATGCCTCGCCTTCCGCCTGGGGTCGTGTCCCCTCGCAAGGCCTGCTAGGTACTGCAGGTGGAGCATTCTCCTGGTCACTCAGGTGCTCATCTTGTAGAACGTCATCTGTGTTCTCCCTCGGCAGCTCCCCAGGAATCAGAGTCACGTTCACGACCCTGGGAAAGCACAGAACATACACTGACATTTTTACTATTTGTTTATTGATTGCCTTTATTTAACCAGGTAAGTTATTGAGAACACATTCTCTTTTACAAAACAACCAGGCGATTAAATAGATTTGTGTTGTCGAAAATATCCTGTACCACTTCAAATGCAAACAGTGTGCTACAAATTCTCATAGTTGCATTCTAATCCTGAATGAATTATCACAACAAGGCATTGGACTATTTGTTCCTGATTTTGTAATGTAAATTAGGCTACAGGTAATGGGAATTGTACAATCTCTTGGCTAGCTGGATGTTTTAATATTTAATATTAATGTGTCCAAATGTGTGACCCCATTTGAATTCCTTTCTGCTGTTTAATCTGGTTGATAAGTAGTGGATACACTGTTCAAATCAAATCAAATCAAATTGTATTAGTCACATGTGCCGAATACAACAGTGAACCTTACAGTGAAATGCTTACTTACGAGCCCCAAACCAACAATACAGTTATAAATAATGTAAAATACAAATAAGAAGAAGAAATAAAAAGTAACAAGTAACTAAAGAGCAGCAGTAAAATAACAATAACGAGACTATATACAGGGGGGGTACTGGTACAGAGTCAATGTGCAGGGGCACCGGTTAGTTGAGGTAATTGAGGTAAAATGTACATGTACGTAGAGTTATTAAAATTAATATGCATAGATGACAACAGAGAGTATCAGCGGTGCAAAAAGGGGAGGGGGGGGGGGCAATGCAAATAGTCTGGGTAGCCATTTGATTAGATGTTCAGGAGTCTTATGGCTTGGTGGTAGAAGCTGTTTAGAATCCTCTTGGACTTAGACTTGGCGCTCTGGTACTGCTTGACATGCGGTAGCAGAGAGAACAGTCTATGACTTGGGTGGCTGGAGTCTTTGACAATTTTTAGGGCCTTCCTCTGACACCACCTGGTATTGAGGTCTTGGATGGCAGGCAGCTTTGCCCCAGTGATGTACTGGTCCGTATGCACTACCCTCTGTAGTGCCTTGCGATCGGAGGCTGAGCAGTTGCCAATCCAGGCAGTGATGCAACCAGTTAGGATGCTCTCGATGGTGCAGCTGTAGAACCTTTTGAGGATCTGAGGACATATGCCAAATCTTTTTAATTTCCTGAGGGGGAATAGGTTTAGTTGTGCCCTCTTCATGACTGTCTTGGTGTGCTTGGACCATGTTAGTTTGTTGGTGATGTGAACAACAAGGAATTTGAAGATCTCAACTTGCTCCACTCGGTCCTCTTATTCCTGTAGTCCACAATCATCCCTTTTGTCTTGATGACGTTGAGGGAGAGGTTGTTGTCCTGGCACCACACGGCCAGGTCTCTGACCTCCTTCCTATTGGCTGTCTCATCGTTGTCGGTGATCAGGCCTAACACTGTTGTGTCATCTGCAAACTTAACGATGGTGCTGGAATCGTGCCTGGCCGTGCAGTCATGAGTGAACAGGGAGTACAGAAGGGGACTGAGAACGTACCCCTGAGTGGCCGCTGTGTTGAGGATCAGTGTGACGGATGTATTGTTGCCTACTCTTACTACCTGGAGGCGGCCCGTCAGGAAGTCCAGGATCCAGTTGCAGAGGGAGGTGTTTAGTCCCAGGGTCCTTAGCTTAGTGATGAGCTTTGAGGGTACCATGGTGTCAATGAATAGCATTCTAACAAAGGTGTTGCTTTTGTCCAGGTGGGAAAGGGCAGTGTGGAGTGCAATAGAGATTGCATCATCTGTGGATCTGTTTGGGCGGTATGCAAATTGAGTGGGTCTAGGGTTTCTGGGATAATGGTGTTGATGTGAGCAATGACCAACTTTTCAAAGCACTTCATAGCTACAGACGTGAGTGCTACGGGTCGGTAGTCATTTAGGCAGGTTGCCTTAGTGTTCTTGGGCACAGGGACTATGGAGGGCTTCTTAAAACCTGTTGGTATTACAGACTCGGACAGGGAGAGGTTGAAAATGTTAGTGAAGACACTTGCCAGTTGGTCAGCGCATGCTCGCAGTACACATCCTGGTAATCTATCTGGCCTTGCGGCTTTGTGAATGTTGACCTGTTTAAAGGTCTTACTCATATCGGCTGCGGAGTGCATGATCACACAGACTTGCTGAACAGCTGGTGCTCTCAAGCATGTTTCAGTGTTATTTGCCTCGAAGCGAGCATATCAGTAGTTTAGCTCGTCTGGTAGGTTTGTGTAACTGGGCAGCTCTCGGCTGAGCTTCCCTTGTAGTCTGTAATTGTTTGCAAGCCCTGCCACATCCGACAAGCGTCAGGTGTAGTACGATTTGATCTTAGTCCTGCATTGACACTTTTCCTGTTTGATCGTTCGTCGGAGGGCATAGCGGGATTTCTGATAAGCTTCCGGGTTAGAGTCCCGATCCTTGATAGCGGCAGCTCTAGCCATTAGTTCAGTGTGGATGTTGCCTGTAATCCATGGCTTCTGGTCGGGGTGTGTACGTATGGTCACAGTGGGGATGACGTCATCAATACACTTACTGATGAAGCCAATGACTGATGTGGTGTACTCCTCAATCCCATCGGAGGAATCGCAGAACATATTCCAGTCTGTGCTAGCAAAACAGTCCTGTAGCTTAGCATCTGCTTCATCTGACCACTATTCAGGAACCAGGAGGATAGAATTATGGTCAGATTTGCCAAATGGAGGGCGAGGGAGAGCTTTGTATGCGTCTCTGTGTGTGGAGTAAAGGTGGCCTAGAGTTTTTTTCCCTCTGGTTGTACATTTAACATGCTGCTAGAAATTTGGTAAGACAGATTTAAGTTTCCCTGCATTAAAGTCCATGGCCACTAGGAGTGCCGCCTCTGGGTGAATGTTTTCCTGTTTGCTTATGGCGGAATACAGCTCATTGAGTGTGGTCTTAGTTCCAGCTTCAGTCTGTGGTGGTATGTAGACAGCTAAGAAAAATACAGATGAAAACTCTCTAGGTAGATAGTGTGGTCTACAGCTTATCATGAGATACTCTACCACAGACAAGCAAAGCCTCGAGACTTCGTTAGATATCGTGTACCAGCTGTTATTTACAAAAATACATAGTCCGCCACCCCTTGTCTTACCAGATGGCACTGTTCTATCCTGCTAATACAGCGAATAACCAGCCAGCTGTATGTTGATAATGTCGTCGTTCACTCACGACTCTGGGAAGCATAAGATTTTACAGTTTTGAATGTC
This sequence comes from Oncorhynchus kisutch, assembly GCF_002021735.2. Lineage (NCBI taxonomy): Eukaryota > Metazoa > Chordata > Actinopteri > Salmoniformes > Salmonidae > Oncorhynchus > Oncorhynchus kisutch. Next base: position 28,053,396 of record NC_034184.2, read on the forward strand.
CCATTTGTAGTTTAATCTTCCGCGTAGGTCATCGATTTTATTTTCCAAAGACTGCACGTTTGCTAGCAGAATGGAAGGCAGTGGGGGTTTATTCTATCGCCTACAAATTCTCGAAAGGCAGCCCGCCCTCCGGCCCCTTTTTCTCTGCCTTCTCTACGCAAATGATGGGCATCTGGGCCTGTTCCCGGGAAAGCAGTATGTCATTCACGTCGGGCTCATCGGGCTCGTTAAAGGAAAAAAAGGATTCTGCCAGTTCGTGGTGAGTAATCAAAGTTCTGATGTCCAGAATATATTTTCGGTCATAAGAGACGGTAGTAGCAACATTATGTAAAAAATAAGTAAAGAAAAAGTTACAAACAACGCAAAGAAACTAACAAAAAAAACACAATCAGTTAGAGACACGTAAAATGTCAGCCTTCTTCATCTTTATTTTGATACGGTCATGGCCGTCATAAGAATTGGACCAAAGTGCAGGGTGGTGGACGTACATTTTCCTTTTATTTTAGTAAATGTCGCCAACAAACGAAAAACAACCGTGAAGCTTACAGGGTTAAGTGCCACTAACAAAGATAACTACCCGCACTGAAAGGAGGGAAAAAGGGCTACCTAAGTATGATTCCCAATCAGAGACAACGATAGACAGCTGTCCCTGATTGAGAACCATTTCCGGCCAAAACATAGAAATAAAGAAACATAGAAAACAAAACATAGAATTCCCACCCCACATCACGCCCTGACCTAACCAAATAGAGAAATAAAACGTCTCTCTAAGGTCAGGGCGTGACAGATGCGTTTGTAATACACCTAAATAGCTCATTTTGATTTCCTTACCCGACCACAGCGGGGGTCTGTCGTGTGTTCTGTTGAGGGGGCGTTGACGTGCAGGTGGACAGAGGCACTCCATCCGTCCCTCCCTTTTCCCAATCAAAAGACTCGTTCTCTGTGATGATGCGTTCCTTCATACTGTTCTCAAAGACAGACATCAGCAACTGCAAAGAGGATCACAGAGAAATGTAAAAAGTAAGGTATAAAGGTGACATTCGATCAAACCTACAATGCTATAAAATAATAGGCTTTACTTTAAGTACTAAAAGTTATTTACTTTTATTTAGTTTCGACATACTGTAGTTTTATTACTGACACTTAACAGAGCGGGTATGGTATGGGAGTTAGTCTCACATTGCCACACTTCCAGGTCTTGTTCACTCTGCTATTGAAGTGAACGCAAGGAAATCAAGGTTCAGTGGGGATTAACAAGGTGAATCCACTTGCAGGGAGTGAACAGTACGTATTCATGTCTAAGAATTAACCAATGATATCAGGCCACACCCGGCCATGATTACAGACACTATATAAACTAGTGACCTGCAGTGTTTGTTTGATGAAGACAGCTTGTCTGTTGAAACGTTGGTTATTAGGTTATTCAATTATTGCATCTGAGCTCCTAGAGTGTGTGGCTCTCCTTTTCTTTTTCAAGTGAACAGTACGTACCTGGTAATCTGGTTTGGTAAAGTAGTCAAGGCCTAAAACATGATCCAGGAACACATGAAACTCAGAAGGCATGTGTTTGAGCAGCATTCTGTGGTCGTAGCGCTCCTTAATCTGACCCACTTGCTCCTGGTGGCACACAAGAGATACAGTAGAAACCATTAGAAATTAGTTGAGCCCAGCAAGACACCAGTAGACACCAGTAACCATTCTCTACTGCAGGATTTCTTAATCCTGTTCCTGGGGACCTAAAGAAGGGATTTTTAGTTTTTGCCCTAACACTACACACGATTCCACTAATCAAAGGTTTGATGATGAACTGTTGAGTCTAACCAGGTGTGTAGTGCTCGGCCAAACATAACAATGTGCACCCCTTTGGGCCCACTGCACCAGGAAACAGAAATATTGGAAATAACTGAAACTGCAGTAGACAGTAGCTCACCTTATCTTTTATTTTTCGCCATGGTAGCTGACCGACTGCAAATTCTACCAACATGTAAAATAGCGACCATAGATCGTCATGGCGACCCATTTCCTGAGAAGTTAAAGAATGAATGAATCAAGTAATTATTTTCATGACTTATTAGAATTCCTGAAGTACATCTGCAACAGTTATTTTGGATTTCCCGACAAACTGATGATACACAAAACCCTCAGGTCTAAATGAATTTGTAGTGCATTGCATTTTTCGAACCCAAAAAGACACTTACTTTGTTTTTATGAGCATTTACTGAAGCATAACGAACAGTGCCCCGAAATCCCGCTACAGTTCTGGGCTGGAAAAATAAAATTAGGTAAATTCTCTTTTCAGCACAAAACCTAAAAGAATTTCACACTGACAACTAGAAAGAAAAATAAAGTATTTAAATTAAAAACTCAAAAGAGACAAGGAAGGATATGGAAAATATCTCAGGCAGGGAGAGATAATAAAAACTGAAATGGGATCAAGCACCTTACTGATGAGACGGATCACAAGCATGCGCTTCGAACAGAAAAGGCCGAAAAGGAACAGCAAAACTGCAAAACATAAAATCACACAGGTGAAAAAAGGACAGCATCACATTGCAGCAAAACAACTGTAAACACTTTATTAACATCAACACTTTGTGAACATAATATATGAAACAATGTTGCAGTAATTTACAGTAACAAACTATGCACTAATGCATTTACAAAGCATAAGGCATCATTTAAATGTATCATTTTCCTGTGATATCTTCCTAATATTTGTAGTTTCTTATAGTCATTGGAATCTGTGATATAATAACTGGAATCTGCATCACCATTTTGGCTCAAGAGTGGAGGATGACAGGTTTGACCTTGATAATAACACCCATTCCATTCAGGCAGGTAGTCCTATGAATATTACCTTAGAAACCGCATGTTAGAATTTACAACAGTGTGTGTGTGTGTGTGTGTGTATGTATACTGTATGTGTGTGTGTGTGTGTGTGTGTGTGTGTGTGTGTGTGTGTGTGTGTGTGTGTGTGTGTGTGTGTGTGTGTGTGTGTGTGTGTGTGTGTGTGTGTGTGTATGTGTGTGGTCTAGTTGCTGTTCTAAATCTGCAGTACAGACCCGCCCTTCTAATCGATGAGTAGAGGCTGAGTCAGCAAAAAGAAAAGCAGAAAGAATCTCTACTGTGGCCCATCAGCCTATATCAGCCTAGCCAACTTCATCAACCTATATCAGCCTAGCCAACTACATCAGCCTATATCAGCCTAGCCAACTTCATCAACCTATATCAGCCTAGCCAACTACATCAACCTATATCAGCCTAGCCAACTTCATCAACCTATATCAGCCTAGCCAACTACATCAACCTATATCAGCCTAGCCAACTTCATCAACCTATATCAGCCTAGCCAACTACATCAACCTATATCAGGCTAGCCAACTCTAAATCAGCCTATATCAGCCTAGCCAACTACATCAACCTATATCAGCCTAGTCAACTACATCAACCTATATCAGGCTAGCCAACTCTAGATCCGTCTGTATCAGGCTAGCCAACTATTAATCACATCACAAAAAGGCACATGCCCTGTGCTTTCCTATTCTCCTACCCACTGTGCCCTGAGGACCAAGCATTTCCTGTGCAAAAAAAACATTGCCACTACCCCCAGGTTGTGTGAACTACCCCTCCTAACTCAACACCAAAACAGCAAACCTTATACCCCAAGTCCTATATTCTTGCTATATTCATAACATAATAAATTAAATGAAGAAAATCCTTCCACGGCTACTTACCGGTCGGACCTCTCCGGTAGTGTTGGTGTACTGGCGAGCCAGGCCAAAGTCTAACATGAAGCACTTTCTATAGGTGGAGGGGAGTCGACCCATGGCAAAGTTTGACTGGGAAAAAAACAACAGAAAAACAGAGTTGAGTCGAGGACATCACAGGCATATCAACAAGTGAAGCCCAAAGCAGTGTTTCTCTCTGTCATTGTATAGACATGACCCTAGCTCACACCCTCTCTCTCTCACAATCTCTCTCTCTCTCTCACACACACACACACACACACACACGCACACGCACACGCACACGCACACGCACACACACACACACACACACACACACACACACACACACACACACACACACACACACACACACACACACACACACACCTCTCTCTCTCTATCTCACACCCACTCTCTCTATCTCACACCCACTCTCTCTATCTCACCCCCATTTCTCTCTATCTCACATCTTTGCTCTTTCTCTCACCCACCCCTCTCTATCTCTGACATGTAAAGTGCCCCCTACAGGCTTGATGTCTTAGTGCAGGAATCCCCCAGAGTCAATGACCTCTATGAACTCTAGAATAGATTAAATAGTCTTACAATGCATTATAACCACACATCACAATCCCTTATACCTGCAAGCTTTAGGTAAAGTGCTACAGAGAGGGCCACCTACAGGCTTGATGTCTCTGTGCAGGAAGCCCACAGAGTGGATTGCCTCTATGGACTCCAGGATCTGTTTGCCCAGGCGTAGCGTGGTGCTCATGGTGAAAGTGCCGCGGGGTTGACTCCTCCTCAGGTCCGCTAGGTTTCTCCCCTGCTGGGGTGGAGAGAAGGGGGAGGGAAAGAGGGGGAAGGTGGGGGGAGAGAGTGAGATGGAGGGGTCAGAGGGAGGGAGGGTAGAGAGAGATGAGAGAAAACAGGGGGAGGGAGAGGGGGGACGGAGAGAGGGGGGATAGAGGGAGAGAAATATATTTCATTCATTTTTTTCTACTTTAGTTGTAGCCTTGGCTACGATTCTCTCTACCTAAAGCAATTGTATCAGACTGTTCTGATAAATGGTTACCTGAAGTTGCATGACCACATAGTTAAACTTCTCGTTCCTTCCACATCCAATGAATTTACAGACATGATTTTTTCCTGTGACAGAAGTGAGAGGTTAGTGTAAATGTGATTATACAGTCATTATAAAATGAGCTATTTACGAATCTACTTGTACCATCACAGTTAAACAACTGATTCAGTTGGATGTTTAAGATTAAGATTACTTTCTTTTTGCATCTGTTTTTCGGACAACAGACCAGAACAAGCGAAGCTGACAGACACAGAAATACCCCAAAATAAATACTGCCTAAGAGATCGACGATGTGAAACACTCACTGCCAAAATATAATTTTGCACAAAGCAGTATAAACCCCAGTGCAGCAGGCATGTCAACTGATTGACTACCTAACTCATCAAACCCCAGAACAGAACAAACAATCACCACACCTACAACCTTGCCTATCACACTAATCAAATGGCTAGACAGACAGATGTCACATCAGACCATAGCCAGACAACTTAATTAACCTTGCCATGCTTATTCATGTACAAGGTGATGTTGTCATTGATTGATCATGTCCTTAGTGAACCCAATCTGTCCCCGGTATCTGCCTGCCCTGCCCTTACCTTGCAGTTTCTTTTTCATAACAGTAAAGTGGAATCACAAAGGGTGATATATAGTGCAGGAGAAGAGAAAGTGGCAAAGGTCACAGGGATTGAACCCACAACCTTTGAGGTTCTAATACATGCTTGTATTAGTGGCGTTACCACTTAACCACACAAACACACAGCTGTACGTGTGATTGTGTGTTACTGCTTAAACACATAGGCCCTTACCTTGCAGTTTTTTGAGGACAGCCACCTCCATCTTGAGGACCTGTTTAGGCTGCTGGGCTGACTCTACCTTGAGAGCCACATTCTCCCTGGTCAGCAGGTCCAACGCCTCGTAGATCTCCCCGAAACCTCCCCCGCCAATTTTCTTCAGCTGGGAATGGTGGCAGAGGAGAGACAAGGGTGGAATAAACACAGTAGAAAAGTCAGGATTGTGGATGCCTGCTTCTTACTGTTTGCTGCCTGCTCTTTGAAGTGAACATTTAGAAAATGCTAGTTCTCCACTAACCTGGTCCCAGATCGGTTGGTGTTGTCTTGCCAATTTTTATGGTCATTGTCATGCCTAACAATGACCATATCATTTGGCAAGACAGCACCAACAGATCTGTGACCAGGCTAGTTCTCATCAGGTGAAGGAACATTCTAAATCAGGGACTCTCAACTCTTGCATTATGTGTTTCATTTTAATCAATTGCTTAATTATTCCACCAGTCACTCAGCTGAGAGTCAATTACATGGTCAAAATGTCTCTGAAGATAAAACCAAACTCACCACTTTCCATCGGTCCTTTACCAAGCAGTTTGGGGACAGGATGTCCACCTGCTCCCCCGCTCCGTTCATGTTTTCGTCGGGCTGGGCGGCCGTCCCTACGCACTGCATTGGCCGGCCAGACAGAGACACAGCAGCTCCCAACTTGATTCAGCCATTTACCTGTGAAGAAGAACACAGTAATGTAAGCTACAACATACACAAATAGAGTATACAACACATACATTATGAATAAAAAAAGTATTCTCTAAACTGACTAACTCATTTTAAAACAACAAGGTACAAGCTTGACAATACAATGAGGCCACAAAACCAATATGTCAGGAAGAGCAGCAGATTTAGCCTCAGCCTTCAGATTTAGCCTCGGTCTCCTGGTAAACTGTCGACATGTCACTAACGTCTCTGAACCCCAAATATGTCTATTTGGTCATAAGTAAACAATTTGGCCCAATGAACAGCACCGCTCTCCGTGCTTAACAAAAATTCAGCACCACAGACAGCACCACTATCCTCGCTTAACAACAATTCAGCACCACGGAAAGCACTGCGACCCGCGTTTAAAACAAATATGTTGGTCACAGATTCAGCACTAGGGACAACAACAGTTAGCGCTAAAATATTAGATAGATTGCATGCAATTTTGCTACAAATGGAATCCATAGGCATAGGTGTGACTGAAGCTGTCTTTTCAGCACATTGGACAGCACCACTCATTACAGCAACGTGCTGGCCAAGGACAGCGCCGCAGCACCCCTCATTTAACACACTTGCTGGCATTCTCTAGGCCAGTGTTTCCCCACTCCTCAAATACACTTTTTTGTTGTAGCCCCAGACAGGCACACCTGATTCAACTAATCATCAAGCACTCAATGAGTTGAAATAAGTGGGTTTGTGCAGGGCAACTACAGAAATGTGTGCTGTTTGGGGTACTAGAGGACTGTAGTTGGGAAACACTGCTTTAGGCTTGCGCTGCCTGCCAGACAGCATACCTACAGGTAACTACTAAAATCAAGGAAACACCAACATAAAGTGTCTTAATAGGGCATTGGGCCACCACGAACCAGAACAGCTTCAATGCACCTTGGCATAGATTCTACAAGTGTCTGAAACTCTATTGGAGAGATGCAACAATTTTTCCACAAGAAATTACATAATTTATTGTTTTGTTGATGGTGGTGGACAGTCCTATATCAGGCACTGCTCCAGAATCTCCCACAAGTGTTCAATTGGGTTGAGATCTGGTGAGATAAACACACACACACACCCTTTAAACCCCCTATGCTCCTTTGACACCCCTCTTTCATAGTCACTGAGATCTCTTCTAGTCATGGTAGCCAAAATAATGGACAACTGGGCATTTTTATACATGACCCTCAGCATGATAGAATGTTAATTGCTTAAATAACTCAGTAACCACACCTGTGTCGAAGCACCTGATTTCAATATAACTTATATCCCTCATTTACGCAAGTTTCCTCTATTTTGGCAGTTAGTTTATAGTTATAAAGTTTCCTTTATTTTGGCAGTTAGTTTATAGTTATAAAGTTTCCTTTATTTTGGCAGTTAGTTTATAGTTATAAAGTTTCCTTTATTTTGGCAGTTAGTTTATAGTTATAAAGTTTCCTTTATTTTGGCAGTTAGTTTATAGTTATAAAGTTTCCTTTATTTTGGCAGTTAGTTTATAGTTATAAAGTTTCCTTTATTTTTGTATTAGAACGGCTGGGCTAAAAGCCTTCCCAAATCAAATGCAGAAGCAGGAGAGAACATCCTGAGGACTTACACTAGTGTGGAAGCTTCCCACTGCCCTAGACAGTTCATGTGCTGAAGGTACACTCAATGCAACAATGCAAAGTAATAAAGCAATGTTCAAGTTCATTAACAATGCAATTACCTCGAGATTCAATAATGTCAATTTACACTTGGGTGATTAAAGTTAAGTACACCTGCATTGGAGACTTTGGATTGAACAACTCCAATACCACACACCCAGTGTTGGCAAAACACTTTTAGTAGGCCAATATTTAAACCATGTCTTTATATTCTTCCAAATCTATAACGAACCCCATCACAAAAAATAGACTGGTCAATTGCAACACCTCAAATCCATTATCATAGTAGGCTACTAAGAAAACCCTGTGATCATTTTCAAGTATGTAACTAGGCTACATTTATATTTAGAATTAGGAAAAGGGTGTAACATTTTAGTAGGCCACTGCACTGTCTAATGTTGGGCCTATGAATTACTTGTAATTTGCGCTCTCACCTTACTGCTACAATCACAGGGTGGGAAACGTTCTGATTCCAATAGTCTTTCCTTGGATATCATTCCATAAGACACAACCTCTCCTCCATCGCAACTAACAGAAGTCCCCAGGCCCATAAGCTCTCCTATCATTCTCCTCCTACTGTTACATTTTCTCCGCACTGCAGTTCCGGCGCTCTCTCAACGGGTAGGGAGGGTTACCATCCAAGCGGCAGGCGGTGCGCACAGCCCATACAGAGTTCTAATTCTAGGATTGACGTTTTCTAAGTATCAACATTCACCATCGCCCTGCGCCTCTGGCCCAATGGACAGGTTGTGTACCTTTACTCCGCCCCTAAAACATATTTCAGGAATCACCCATTGGATCAATATCAGTCAATCAGCCGCCATGGAACGTTCCACTGCACGGTAAGCCGCGAGTTGCACTTTGGGAAATGTCGTTTATAGTCGGGAAAGCCGGATGCAAAGGGACCCGACTAGATGCTTGTAAAAGACTACACCTCCTGTGTGAGCGACTCAAATCACTGACGTAAGTCTGCATTATGATGGTCCTTTCTAAATTATTCATTATTCTTGTTATATAGATGTAAAAAATACTAATTGTTATGTTCAAGCTCCTTACGTCATCTGGCATCATTGCCAATAACTGTGTTGTGGAGTGACACCGTGATCTATTCCAGATTGCTTTATTCTCTAGAAACAGCGCATCGAAGTGGCGTTGCTCTCCCAAGTTATCATACCAAAGCGAGCGACCTTGTATTCAGCATCATTATTGACAAAGTGCCAATGCCTTGGATGTTCTTTATGTCCGCAAGATCATCTACATCAATTCAACAAAGAGCAAAACATTGTATCCAGACCTGATTTTCTGACATCGTTGTAGGGTCTCGGTTCGCGAGGCATTTGAGAGGTGCATCAGTCCTTGTGCGAGGTCTTGTTAATGACATATGTGTCGGTTATCGTTGCACCATTCTCCATCCTCCCCGTTATACGCCTCTACTCCTCTGAATCAGCATCACCGAGATTCTCCCATTACGCAACGCGCGCAGTCTTGCATGACCATGGATGGTTGTTGCGTGGTAACGTGAGGAGCGCACGGCGCTCGATAAGCGCCTGTTGAGAAATTATGTATTGTGTGAAATGTGCCAGAAATAGCAGATTCAGTAGCAGCACCAAACTAACAGTGTGTCTGTAGGATCTTAGGCAAATGCAAAATGCACTAGTGCACAATGCACAATGGTTTCACTGAGTCACTAACCATGACCTCCTCCTTTGTGTAGATTCATTCTTACACGCAAGAGGGCACTGTTTCTCCACAGATAAATTCCAGTTCTCATTCGTGCATTTAACCTTGACGTTTGGCCCTCATGACCGAAGCGCCTCTGCCTATATGCAGATTACAGACTTTTGTTTTTGGAGGGGGTACTCAATTTACTGTTGAGTGTTAGAAAGGTAGAATAAACAAGGTGCAATTTCGACATTTGGTAGTGCATCAGCATTTTTCCACTTGTTATGTCAGTCTGATAGTCACTCAAATCTAAGTGTAGTTGGCCCAATCATCAACAACCAGACACATACAGTAGGGCATGTGCCCAGGGTCCTAGACCTCCAGCGGGGCAGTCATTGATTTTGCTAGTCACACTCATTCAGATATAATGAACCTGGCGTAAGTCATGGCAAAATGTGTAGAATTGCAGGAAATTAGCTTTACAACTGCCAAAGTTTCTTACCGCCAGATGGGAAAAATATGTAGAATTGGCAGATATTACCTTTGAAACTACAGCATTTTACATTTTTGCTCAGCCCCATGGCAGAATGGGTTGAAATGCAACCAATTTACTTTAGCACTAGTTAGGTTTCCATCCAATTGGCAACATATTTTCATGTGAATATTCGAATCTCCGCATAAAAACAATATGCACATTTTCCCACCAGAGATGGACTTGTTGCAGATAAAAAGCTGTGTGTGATGACGCAGTGCACATAAAAATACTCTTTGTGATTACATTTCCTTGTACCAAATAAAAAATACAAATGAAATGGGTTTCCATCATATTTTCATCTGTAACCATATTGATGGGTTACAGCCACTAAAAATGTTGGGTGGGTATAGCGAATGGATCCACTCTGGTATTGGCATGTGTGCTCTAGCCAACAGCTTGCAGATACAGTGCTGGTATAGCCGATATGCAGTGGTGTACTTACGTAAAAAATACTTTAAAGTACTACTTAAGTCGTTTTTTGGGGTATCTGTACTTTACTTTACTATTTATATTTTTGACAACTTTTAATTTTAGTCCACTACATTCCTAAAGAAAACAATGTACTTTTTATTCCTTACCTTTTCCCTGACACACAAAGTACTCGTTCCATTTAAAATGCTAAAGCAGGACAGAATTATGGCACCTATCAATATAACGCTTTGTCATCCCTACTGCCTCTGATCTGATGGACTCACCAAACACAACTACTGTGTTTGTAAATGATGTCTGAGTGTTGGAGTGTGCCCCTTTCTGTCCGTAATTAAAAATAATATGAAAATAGTGCCGTCAGGTTTGCTTAATATAAGGAATTTGATCTATAGCATTTACTTTTACTTTGTACATTTACTTAAGTAGGACAATTTAGTACTTTTTTCTACCACTGTACTTAAGTACATTTAAAACCAGATACTTTTAGACTTTTACTCAAGTAGTATTTTACTGGGTAACTTTCACTTTTACTTGAGTCATTTTCTGTTAAGGCATCTTTACTTTTACTCAAGTATGACAATTGCATACTTTTTCCACCACTGCCGATATGATGATATTATTATGGATAAAAGTACGAGGTTATTTTTATTTGTCAAACAGCAGCCAAGCATCGATCATCATGTCACCAGAATAAGATCCTTGATATTTAAATGGAGCATCAAGCTCATCACCGTTCACTTTCACCATCCTATGAAGTTCATCATAACCTATTTAATCTGTATCCTAATAAACCGTATGCTTTCCCCAAGTCATAGTGGGAAAACCACACAACATATCATCAAGTGACTCCAAGTTTACTTTGATATGATGGATATTATGTTAATATTATGTTAATAGTTTCCACCTCTATTTCTCACATCGTTAATTTTCCCGACACTTTTTGTCTCACATATTGTCACGATCGTTGGAATAAATGGACCAAGGCGCAGCGTGCATAGAGTTCCACATGTTTAATAAATTAAACTCACCAAAACAATACAGAACAAATGAAGCGTGAAGTAAATGCAGTGCTCAACAGCAACTATACACAAAACAAGATCCCACAACAAACAGGTGGGAAAAGGCTGCCTAAATATGATCCCCAATCAGAGACAACGATAGACAGCTGCCTCTGATTGGGAACCATACCAAGCCAACCCAGAAATAAAGAAACTAGAATACCCACCCTAATCACACCCCGACCTAACCAAAATAGAGAATAAAGGATCTCTAAGGCCCCCCCCCCCCTGACTCTATAGGGGAGGGTCCGGGTGGGCATCTAGCCTCGGTGGCGGCTCCGGTGCGGGACGTCGACCGCTTCGGTGGCGACTCTGGTGCGGGGATCGTCACCGGAAGCTCCGGCCCATGGATCATCGCCGGAGGAACCGGACCGTGGATCATCGCCGGAAGCTCCGGCCCGTAGATCGTCGCCGGAGGAACCGGACCGTGGATCGTCGCCAGAGGAACTGGGCCGTGGATCGTCGCCGGAAGCTCAGGACTGTGGATCGTCGCCGGAGGAATCGGACCGTGGATCGTCGCCAGAAGCTCCGGATTAGGAACCCTCGTTGAAGGCTCTGGACTGGGAACCCTCGCAGGAGGCTCTGGACTGGGAACCCTCGCAGGAGGCTCTGGACTGGGAACCCTTAAGCTGTTAAGAAGCCTTTTGGACCTAGACTTGGTGCTCCGGTACCGCTTGCCGTGCGGCAGCAGAGAGAACAGTCTATGACTTGGGTGGCTGGAGTCTTCAACAATTTTTAGGGCCTTCCTCTGACGCCGCCTGGTATAGAGGTCCTGGATGGCAGGAAGCTTGGCCCCAGCGATGTACTGCGCCATGCGCACTACCCTCTGTAGAGCCTTGCGGTCAGAGGCCGAGCAGTTGCCATACCAGGCAGTGATGCAACCAGGATGCTCTCAATGGTGCAGCTGTAGAACCTTTTGAGGATCTGAGGACCCATGCTAAATCTTTTCAATTTCCTGAGGGGTAATAGGCTTTGTTGTGCCCTCCTCACAACTGTCTTAGTGTGTTTGGATGATGGTGTTGATGTGAGCCATGACCAGCCTTTTAAAGCATTTCTTGGCTACAGATGTGAGTGCTACCCTGGGATGATGGTGTTGATGTGAGCCATGACCAGACTTTCAAAGCATTTCATGGCTACAGATGTGAGTGCTATGGGGCAATAGTGAATTATACAGGTTACGTTGGCGTTCTTGGGCACAGGGCAAGGGTTCTTGGGCAAGGGTTCATCCACAAGTTTGCCTTTAAGTGCTTGGTATGAGTCTATGCAAAGTATTTGCCATTCTAAAGTAAAAGTCCTTTCTCACAGTATACTCTGAATTACATCATACATGCATACCCAAATATTACATGAAACAATCAAATGACTTTATCTCCCTCTGTTAATGTAAAGTGAATTCATTCCAATATTTCTAGAGTAAAGAGCAATGCCAGTGGTCCAGTCACAGCTGAGAGCAGAACACTTATTAAATGTGGCTGTTTTATGGGGTATTGTGTGGAGATTGGTGAGGGGAAAAAACAATTTAATACATGTTAGAATAAGGCTGTAACGTAACAAAATGTGGAAAAAGTCAAGGGGTCTGAATACTTTCCCAAGGCACTGTATATTGTATCTATGTACTGCCCACTCACAAACTACTGCAACAATTACATCTATTTATTACTCATTTAACCATTTAGAGAGTTTAAAAAGTATCTCAAACAGAATTGAACTGGGTGCACTGACAAGAGCTTATAATATTGTAGAGTATGTGCAGCTGCCTGAACGTTCGCCATCCCTAATTTCACAATACAGCTTTTATTCCACTCAATAGGCATGATCTCTTTCACATTTTTCCTGTCAATTGTCGAAAAAGTTAAAGCTACAATCTTTAGTTGCTACATCAATTTTTGGACATATAACTTAATGATATAACCTACAAATTGAATAAACGGCATTGATTCTTCAACAATATAAATGATAAATGCCTAATGAGCTTTGTTAAAATATAAGCTTATTATACTCTGTTTGTAAACAAAGTAATTATAAACAAACACTGTATAGCCTCAAAACAGGGTTAACACTGGAATTTTGATATTATGGATGGTCAGTAATTGCATACATAGCTCTCGCTTTGAATTTGAGAGTGGTTACATTTCTCCAAGCCCATCCTTCAGCTTTTTACCAAAACTCAGGCTGGTTGGCCACTTTGTTATTGTTTCAACTAAGGATTGCAGCTTTAACTTTGTCATCAGTTCATTTTACATATGTAATGTATGGTCATTTTAGTGCCAGATGATAGCCTCATCATTGCATAATATGTAGATGCCACTTATCTAAGTGCTACATCACAGAAAGATCATCATTGTATCTGAAGATTGGTGATAATGAAAGACAACGGCTGTCTCTTTTCTGTACTTTACAGACATTACTGTCAAATGCATATGCTCTGCAGTAGAAGTTGCTTTAGATAAGTTCTCACTTCTTTGAAATGAGTACAGCAGAGTTTGTATATACTCTACATCCAATCAATTATTATTATTATTACTACCTGGTTTTGAGTTGGAACTAAGAAGACTGACTGCAGGGGGAAAGAGTTGAATTCACATCATATTGCTTTTCCCTCTCCAGCCATAACAAATCAGTGATCCCCGACAAGAGTAATTGAAGACTATTGGGACACAGCCTTGCACTTGATGTCATTCCAAGTCAATGAAGGCTTCAGGAGACCTTTGTAGAGAGTACAGATGAGTAGCATGTATGGACAGGATTGTTTTGATTCGTTTTTGAGCAGGCTGTTGTGGTTGTGTGAGTGTTTGTGTGTGTGTGTGTGTGTGTGTGTGTGTGTGTGTGTGTGTGTGTGTGTGTGTGTGTGTGTGTGTGTGTGTGTGTGTGTGCGTGTGTGTGTGAGTGTACAGATATTCGGGGGTCTGGTGTGGATCCTGGTGGCATCCACCTATGTAAAGCCAGGGAACCCACAGGGCTGTTTGTGTCTGTGTTCTGCTTCATTATGACCTTCCTCGTCATCTTCACCACCAGAGGACACAAAAACAAGGGCGGATGGGTGGCAGCGGTCATTGTTAGCCAGAAATTATTTTTGATAATGATATAAAAATGGTTGCATTGGGCCTTTAAGGAACTCATCATCCTGTTGTTTATTTTTGTTTTTTATATGCAATATTGTCACATAGTGTAGTCCATAGTGTAGTCCATAGTGTCGTCCATTGGTGATATATGTATGTCTGTTATTCCTTTTTTTAAAGTACACTTGACTAACCAAACAGCCACTGTCTGGGCACCCCATCTTTTACCATCACTTTACATACCAATTCACATTTTTACCAATGATATATGTTTTATAACTATTGCACAATTCATTTTGTCCAGGCTATTGAATGTTTAATGTGATATGGTACAAAATGAGTGAAAGGTATAGTCTTGCGACTGAAATTACTCTTTAGTTTAGCAATTCTTTATATGATATTCATTAGACTGCATAAAAAACTTTTTCAACATGCCATGCTCTCTGACTAGTTTTGTTAAATATGCTTAATTATCTTGATTGCATTTATATGATGTTGGTCAATTGTGTTATAAGTCATACTTGTGCTAAGTGTCTAGGTTTGTTAGGGTGCATTGTGTGTTTACTAATCAGAGATAATGGGCTGTGCTATTTCTAAGCTAACCCTGTCTCCAACCATAATCTACTGTCTACTCTAACCCTAGCCTTCTCTCCAACCCCAAACTTAACCCTAACTCCAGCCATTTCCATGAGAGAGCGGGCATGCTGGACTGTATGTGGGGGCCCAGGGCCAAGTAAAGGTGTATGTAAATATTTAAATGGTATAAGTGGGCCTCTGTAGGGCCTCACCCAACACAAAAGACCCAGGGGTCGAGTAAACATGCCGGCACTGCTAGTGAACCTTTACACAGTCTGTGGTATTTGCTCAGCTAGCACTACAGAAACTCAATCAGAGAATGGATATAGATCCCACTGTTAACAATAAGTGTGACATATCTGCTTTTAGTCACATGTACTACCTATAGAAAGCAACCTAGTCCCTCTGATGATACAGCTATTGTAATTCTTTACAATACATCTACAGATTTTCCATGAAAGCCAAGGAACTTGAGCTATAAGATAATTCAATAGAGACATTTACGTAGTTTTTTTCCATATCAATCATGACCAAAAAAATAATCCTATCTGTATCTACAAATAAAGACAAACAATAATGAGAAGCCTGAATATCAGGTATACTAGTAGTAACACCCCCAGGTGGTGGAGAGGTCACATGACACAATGCACCTGTCCTGTGTAGGGTTGCAAATGGAAGGCATATTACCAGTAAACTACCAGAATTGTGGTAACGTTCACAGTTTATTAGGAATTTATAAGGTGACATCTACTGGCCTTTTTTGGGTACTTCAGATTATCACAGGTGTCTGTAATCATATCTGGTCCTCTGTGGCCTTATCACATTTAAAATATGAAATAATTAAATAAGATGATTTTAAATGATAGAATAGAATGACAAAGCTGGAAAACATTACATGGTTTTAGCAGTGCTGGTATGTCTACTCTACCCATGGGTCTTTTGTATTGGGTTTAGGACTCCCGAGTGGCACAGCGGTCTAAGGCACTGCAACTCAGTGCTAGAGGCATCACTACAGACTCTGGTTTGATTCCAGGCTGTATCACAACTGGCCATGATTGGGAGTCCCATATGGCGGCACACAAGTGGCCCAGCGTTGTCCGGGTTTTTAAATTTTATTTTATTTGACCTTTATTTAACTAGGCAAGTCAGTTAAGAACAGGTTAGGCCGGGGTATGTCGTCATTGTAAATAAGAATTTGTTCTTAACTGACTTGCCTAGTTAAATAAATGTTAAATAAGAAATTATATTGAACCATATGGAAAAGTGAATAGCTTAATCAATTGATAGTGACAAAATTAGGTTACTTCCCCTTGGCTATAGGTTGTAGTTCAGCCTCTGAATGTCAAAGAAATGAAACGTTGATATCCTGTTGCAACCTGGTCTAAGAGCATTTCATATTATTCTGTATGTAAATCCGAAACACCCCATTTAGTATTATATGTTACGTTTGTAGGATGGTTGGTCGGGGTGGATGGGTGAGCGTTAGTGAGTTAGTGAGCTAGCTAAATTCGTAACATATCATACGTTTTGCAAATTAGTAAGCTATCATACCTTCTGCAAATTCATAACATATTGTACGTTTTTCAAATTCATAACATACAATATGAATTCTAATTAGTAACATATCATACAAAATTGGTGATGGACACCCAAAAATGAATACATACCATATGAAACCTAACATATCATACTGATTGGGGTGTCTCGGATTTGATGTTTGAAATGAATTATGCCTACCGTACTCAAATGTGTCTACTTTCAGCACCATGAGCGGTCCTTTTCCAATTTATTTGTGCCACGGCTGCTGCTTCAAGTTTCAGGACCACAATGTAAATGACTAAAATCTGGCTTGTTGTGAGGTCAATAACTTTTAAAGCTATCAAAGTTGACCTCCGGTCCTCATCTTCACGCTCTCCTTCTCAAACTGAATAGAACATAGGCTATAGGCTAGTCCGCATGCACGATTTACTGGACTAGGCCTAATAGTCAAAAAATAGGCCACCAATCCCGTAGAGATTAAACGTGTAAAAGTGTGCAGAAGAAGAAGAAAAAAGTATGACGAAGATGTAAAGTTCCACCCAATTACCAAAGATTTTTCTGTAAATTACTGGTAGCTTTGCAACCCTAGTCCTGTGCTACCCTACATTTTCAGCTGAAAGAGTTTACTACTTTGTTTGAATCCTACCATAATATCCACCACCAAGTTCAAGGCAAATTCAAAATCACATGAATAAAACATTATTGAAATGCCTGTCCGGCTTAAGACAGATGGCACTATTGGTAGGATCTTCTTCTTTGGAGAACTTCTCATATGTGAATGAATGCTTCTTCATACTTCTTCAAACCAAGAGAGACTCCCTGCCACACACACACATAATTATTTATAATTTGTAAGTTGACTACAGGGGCCATTAAAAGAGAATAATTATACACATTAACAGTCAGATTATAGTCAAGGGGAGATAACATGGAAAGCCAGAGTACGGTAAAGTATGGCAGAACGTAATACTTTGTGTTTACCAAGTCATTCACTGTTAAAAGCACTAGTTCTTTGAAGCCATTTTCTTGGTGCATTGTTACCACTGAGTTTCGTTTTCATGTTTGTAAAATGTGGCGAATATGTTAGAAGTGGCATACTGGAAGTGTAGGGCGAAATCCCTGAAAAGCTAAAACATCAAGAGCCTCCGGAGCGAGCGACAGACAGACGCTGAGGAGAAATAGTATACACAAACAATCACAACTGTGATCTTAGCATGAAATGTCCCGACAGCTCTTTCAAAAGCAATACATCACAACACAAACCATTTTGGAGAGTTTCAATGTTTAATTAGACAACTCAGATTTTCAGCAATGTCACATGAACAAGTGATTTTGAAACAACACTATTCTTACAGAGCCTAACAGATCCACAGGTTGAATTAAACTGTTTAGATGTGAAACTCTTTTGGGAGTATTTCACAACCTTTGGTGAAATACTAAGTCATGATGTTATACATATGCATACAGTAAATGTCTCGGTTTGATGATGTTATTTCCACTGGGGTCCAATCTTACGAGTCGTATGATGCCTGAGAGACAGGCTTCCTTCCTAGTAACACTCTCAACCCAACAACCTGAACCCAGCCAAACATCGCCCTAACCTATCTCAACCGGTCCATAGGGCGGGTCTACTGTTATGGTTGTGTTGTGGTCACCAGATGGTCCTCTTGAGCCCGGCCCAGACAGAGCGTTTCATGCCCTGAGAGGCACGGACGTCGTCCCAGTTGAGCCGCGTGTTGGAGATCTCCTCCTCAGGTTCAGGGTCGGGTCGCACACCCTTCTTAGGGGTGGCCACGATGAGGGGCAGGGGCCCGCGCTCCGGCTGAAACTCTACCACGTGGAGCTGCTTCTTTTCAGCCAGGGACTGGTGGGTCTCCTACACAGAGAGAAGGGGAGAGGGTTAGTCTAAAGCAGTGTCTGTGTGCGTGTGTTTAGAGCTCGTCTATGTTTTTGCAGGAAGATTTCCTGCGATTGGCCAGAGCCAGCAGGTCTCCCTGACGATGTTGACAACGGCTCACCTGATTAGCCAGTCCGGTGAACAGAGCCCTGGTGATGTTAAGCAGGTTGACGGAGCCTTCTACCTTGGCGTACATGTCCTCTATACCAATCAGCTTACAGATGGTGATGACTGCACGGTGACAGTGTAGTCCGTAACCTAGAGAGAGACCGACTAGTCAGACTAGTAGCCAACCTCCATGCCTATCACGGTGTTGTCAATGACTCTTCCATTGCGAACAAATGACATTCACAGAAGCACATATACTCAGACATGAAAAACATGCACGGTTTAGAGTATTAACTGACACCAAACTAATCTCTGATAAGTGATATATTTAGGAGAGGTTGTGCCTACATCGCTTGAGTCTAAGACTGGGGAACAGACACTAACACTAGTGTTGTGAGTGAGGACAAAGGTCTGAGTGGATACTACTCCAAAAGCCAGTGTCACAACTACACTGCAGTTTCATAATCCTTTACACAAGACCCCAATGACAGGGCGTAAATGAGAGAGAGATGTGTGGGTTCCTTTGTGTGAGTGAATAGGTTTTGTGACTGTGTCTATGTGAACAGTATCAGAGAGACTGTGTGTGTTTGTGTATAGGGTATGAGAGCAGCATTGTCATGGTATCATTTCTCAGTGCACTGTCAGTTCAACTCTCATCAACTTGTTGCTCTTTTAGGTGTAACACATTCTGTTAGGGGCAGCCCTGAACCCCCCCCCACCCCCCCTCTACTATACCTTTATGCTGTTTCTTCATGAGTAGGGTAGTCCTCTTGAAAGTGGAATTGATATCATGGTAAACTGTTAAAAACAGAAGAAACAAACCATCAAAGTCAACCCAGCTGTCAGTTCATCCCAGCCTGTCCTGCACTTTACCTCTTGCCAAAAAAAAGTGCACTAAGTAGTGAATAGGGGGCATTTTCTGATTTCTCCTGATTAGGGTTGTAAAACTACCAGTGACTATCGCTAATTTGGTAATTAACAAGTAATCTATGATAACATTGGTAATTTATACTTGAATAACTACATATATATATTTTTTTACATCTGTCCATGAGTTTCAAGTGGATAGACTACAAGGTTCAAGAGACAATGGCCTAATTAATTTTTAAAAGCATCTAATCAACAAAGGATTTTTTTTTAAATTAACTCTGCAACTCTTCCAATTATTGACTGTTTTTATGTCAAAACATTGACAACAAATACATATTAACATAGTATAGATTATAACAGTTTGTAAAAACAAATAAAGGATATTCATGCTGAAACCCTCATACACCGTATTCACTAAGTTGATGGTTTATATTTAAGATAATGTTTTACAGCTTTGTCATTCATTTTTTTTGCAATCATCTTATTTGATTATTTTATACATTTAGTTTTATGTGATAATGTCAGACAGCAGGCCAGACACCTGTGACAATCTGAAGTACCCAAAAAGGCCCCTAAATGCCAGGTGATAAAATACAATAAAAAACTTGAAGGTTACCGATAAACTTTCAAAGTTACCAGTAATATACCCTCTGTTTGCAACCCTACTCCTGATGAACCTTGGATGATGAGTCAGAGCCTTGAGCAAATGTAACTGTGTGGGTTAGTGACGGCAGTCAAAGAGCCAGCCTCTGTTAGACTGGGTCACGAACCCTGGTCACGAACCCATCACCCACAGAACAGAACATTTACAGTAGCTGCTGCAGTAGGTCTGGGCCTGTTAGGAACAGCCCCTTTCAGTGTGTGTGTGTGTGTGAGAGAGTGAGACACTCACACAGACAAACTTACAACAAGAGAAATATGCCCAAACCCCTAGAGTGAAAACACTTCTCTTTGATCTACCGATTTGTAGCAACAGCTCCTCTGCAGAAAGCCTTTAGCAACATGACTACCGTTGATATAGTTTGATTAGTCTATGCTGACGAAATAGCAAAGATATTATTTCAGCTCGCTCACTTGCAGTACAAGGGTTTGCATAGAACAAGCCTGGTTCGCTGTTCAGACAGTAAGCACAAAAACCATGTTAGCCAAAACAGACCCCTATTCAACAGCCCTGTGTCTGAATGGGCCAAGAGGAGATGGAGGAGTAAAGAAGGATGAGAGAGGAAGCCTCAAACATTCTGATCTCACCCTCAAACTCAATGCCCGCAGAGACCCTCCCACAAAAATAGTGACTTACTAGTGTGGTCGTTGTATCTCTCAATGTAGTACAAATAGTGCACTGCTCGGTTCTTTGCCTGTTATGGTAAGAAGACCATTGTCAGTGTCTCCACATTTCAACACAGCCACTTCCATTATTGAACACGTACTGTATAACAGGGCTGCCCAACCCTCTTCCTGGAGATGTACCATCCTGTGGGTTTTCAGTCCTACCCTCTTCCTGGAGATCTACCATCCTGTGGGTTCAGTCCAACCCTCTTCCTGGAGATCTACCATCCTGTGGGTTTTCAGTCCAACCCTCTTCCTGGAGATCTACCATCCTGTGGGTTTTCAGTCCAACCCTCTTCCTGGAGATCTACCATCCTGTGGGTTTTTAGTCCAACCCTCTTCCTGGAGATCTACCATCCTGTGGGTTTCAGTCCAATCCGAATTTAACACACCTGATTCTACTAATTAGCTGCTCAACAAGACCTTAACTAGCTGAATCAGATATGCTAAATTAGGGTTGGACTGAAAATCTACAGGACAGTAGATCTCCATGAAGAGGGTTGGACTGAAAGCCTACAGGACAGTAGATCTCCAGGAAGAGGGTTGGACTGAAAGCCTACAGGACAGTAGATCTCCAGGAAGAGGGTTGGACTGAAAGCCTACAGGACAGTAGATCTCCAGGAAGAGGGTTGGGCTGAAAGCCTACAGGACAGTAGATCTCCAGGAAGAGGGTTGGGCTGAAAGCCTACAGGACAGTAGATCTCCAGGAAGAGGGTTGGACTGAAAACCTACAGGACAGTAGATCTCCAGGAAGAGGGTTGGGCTGAAAACCTACAGGACAGTAGATCTCCAGGAAGAGGGTTGGACTGAAAACCTACAGGACAGTAGATCTCCAGGAAGAGGGTTGGGCTGAAAACCTACAGGACAGTAGATCTCCAGGAAGAGGGTTGGGCTGCCCTGCTGTAGAGTGCCAGTATGGGTATTTTCCAGGTAACAGGGAAACATTTTACCTTTCTCAGTGCAGTTTGACGGTCTGCCGCCTTACCCAAGGCAAAACCTGTAGGAGAAAAGATGGAAATAAGTATACAAAAATATATAATAATCTTAAGAATGATGTTTTTAGTTTCATCCACATCAGCATCACTGCCTGTCATAGTTTCCATATCTGATTGCTTTACGGTTCATCTTTTCATGCTGCTGTCACTTGATCTTTTTTTATAATTCATTAAGCTGACAGCTTCTACAGATCAACCAGTCCCTTTCCAATCCATGAAAGACACTTCTGGCTCGCTCATCTGTCTCAGTGAACTGAAAGCTTTCGAGTGCCACACGGAGGAAAAAGTAGAGAGGCTTTGCAACCTGAGTGTAGCTAGCTCAGGAGTGGCCACCACTTCTCCCTGGAGCTACTCTTCAGCAGGGTTTTGGACTCACCTGCTGCCCCGTTCCCATTGCCAACAGCTACCAGGCAGCTGATGGACCTCTTCCGGCCCTCTTTGGCTGTCATGTTGAACACGCTCTTCACCTGTCAATAATAAAACTTGAAACTCAAACAACCACCACCAGGTTAAAATAGCTTAGACTGACCCCTAGAGGACAGTCAGAACAAAAAACACCAATTACTGCAGACCAGAACAATGTGAAACATGTATTTATGGGAGACAGAATGTCAGTGAATTCCATATACATGCTATTATAAAACAGAGGATGGGCCCTGGGGCAGAACTAAAGGGAGGCCCCAGGTTCATTGGATTTGGTGATAAATGTATTCCCTCTCTTTGTAATTGCTTTCCTTCTAAAAGTCCTATGGAAAAAACAGACCAGAGTATAGTCAAACGAACAAATGATTCATTGTTATCAAAAAGAATGCAGGTAGCACCTTATTAAAACTTTGGCTTTTTAAGAGGGATTGACCTTTCCTTCAAGGCCCGAGTCGCCAGTGTCCACTTTGTGTCCGATGTTTCGACTGAGTAAAGTTCCTGCCGGTGTCTGGAGATGGTCTGTGGGTTTGCTCCTGGGGAAACAGCCCATCTCATCCCTACTAGACACCCTCTCAAGATTTAATTGCCTCCCATCGATCGGTATAGACAGACGAGTGCTGCCCTTCCCTGTCCAGTCACTCTGTTCCCCTCCTTCTGGACAGATTTACGAGCTGCAGTGTGACATTGGAGGCAGCAGGGGGCAGTGTGAGCATATTTCAGAGCTAAGGGTTAGCCATGCATACATATGGCACTGGAGGAGAGACAACGGCTGCTCTAAACACATTCACACCTGTAACACACAAACACATTGACATAGAACATACATTTAACACACACACACACACACACACACAGACGCACAAGAACACACACGGCAAACATACTGAGACAATATCCTCTGATATAGACCATCACTGCCACCACTTTAAGTTTTATTTATTCGCACCAAAGAAATTAAATGAGACAAAACTGTACAGACCAAAAAAATGAAACTGGTAAAGACGGGGCACAGGTGAGAAGCCCAAAAGGGTTTATAGGAAAACCACACCACAGATGCAGGTAAAACAAATGAGTGTGTTTGATCAGTTAAAACAAAGCAAATGAATTATAATTGTACATAATATAAGCAGTAAAAAAGAATAAACATGTTTGATTATGTGTGTGTGCATGTGAGTGTGAGGTTACACGGAGGGGATTTTTTTCCGGAGTTTGTTTCCCTGGAGAAAAACTCCTGGCCCCTTCATGTGGTAGACTGGATGTGATACTAGTGTGCTCCTGGGCTACCTACAGTACATCCAGAAAGTTTGAGTGTGTACAATAAGTGTCAGTGCTCTTCAGTGTGATGTGGAGGAGTTTGATGAGACATGAAGAAACCATGACAGCTTTCCCCCTTTCCGGCCAAACCCAGAAGAGGGAAAAATGAGTGGCAAGATGGGTAAGAGACTCTTTAGAGGTTAAAGAGACAGGATTAAAGAGAGACCAGTGAGAGATGAGATTGAGAGGCAGATACATAAGCTAGAGAGGGAAAACGAGAGGGAGGTATAGCATAATTATTATGCACCAACTCCCCTCCCCCAACACACACCAAATCACATTGTATCCAGGCTGTATCACATGGGGTCGTGATTGGGAGTCCCATAGGGCGGCGCAGAATTGGCCCAGCGTCATCCGGGATTGTCCGTTATTGTAAATAAGAATTTGTTCTTAACCGTTTAGCCTAGTTAAATAAAAAGGTTAAAAGAATGTGCGTTGTAAACAGGCGTAGACTAACCGCGAAACGTTTATTTGCACACACACAGCTTATTCACCCAGTCCTAGCCTACCCCGTCCACTACTACTAGGTTACTAACCCCATCACACCCTAACCCATCCTACTAGTACCCTCATCCCTACCTCATCCAATTCAATCTCTCCACTCTCTCCCTCCCCCCATGGGAGCTGGTACAGCTGGACAGTAAGAGATTCTCCCAGGGCTCACAGCAGTCACAGACAGAAGCAGGACAGAACAGATGTAGAGCTGGTACCGGTCCAACAGAACTCTGCTCATAACTCAACAACACCGACTTCAGAAGTTCCCCTTTGTGTCCCCCCCCCCCCCCCCGTCTTGGTGGGTTATGAGCCTTTGCAGGCCAGCTGTTCCCTATGTGACAGGGAACTGCCAGTGGCCAGCCAGAGAGACACAACCCCACTGCAGATCCTGTCTGTTTGGAGGTAGGTAGGCGTGTATGTGTGTGCACGTGAGAGAGAAAGAGCTCTCATTACAGCAATACATTAAAAGCCTGCTAAAAACCCAACATATTATGACTCCATTTAAAAAGGAGGAAACCATAACAGCTGGGTATTTCACTATAAAAATGTGTTTAGACCCACAGAGAGGGAGGGAGAGGGAGAAAAAGAGAGCGAGAGAGGGGGGAATAGCAAGAAAGAGAGAGTCAGACAACGAGAGCTCCAGTTGCAAGCTAATGTATTGGCAGTGTCGTTAAGCCACTTTGCCATTATATTCTTGTTGCCATTTGCTGCTTATTACGAAGTCGCAGAGAACTGTTTTCTATTCACCCGGATACAATTAGGAACCAACATTGTCTCTAGAACCCTCATACTTATTTAACTCGAGTTAGCGGGTGCCCTGGCAAATTGCATGGCAGAAAACATAATTGCAATAGTTAAACATGCATGAAGTCATAAAATGAAAGTTTGCCAGTGCAATGCGAGGCAGAGAGGGAGAGTTGGGAAGTGATATCTTAGAGGAGCTGGTGCTGAGTGTCATGGCGGGACTCATCAGTGGTGTTTTAGGGAAACTGTTTACTGTTTAAGAACCAAAATGGAAGCAAACTATTGGAGAGTTTCTATTGGACAAATTCAGGTAGGTCCTACCCATTTCGTTTGCTTCCATTTAAGAAACATTTTGCAAAAGAATCGGTGGAATGAATACATCCAAGGACTGTGGAGGAATATTTAACTAAACTCTACTGCTGTGTGTTGATTAAGCCTGAGGAGGTGTGGAATATGGCCATTATACCACGGCTAAGGGCTGTTCTTAGGAACGACGCAATGCGGAGTTCCTGGATAAAGCCCTTAGCCGTGGTATATTGGCCATATATCACAAATCCCGAGGTGCCTTATTGCTATTATAAACTGGTTACCAATGTAATAAGAGCAGTAAAAATACATTTTGTCATACCTGTGTTATACGGTCTGATATACCACAGCTTTCAGCCAATCAGCATTCAGGGCTCAAATCGCCCAGTTTATAATTAACAATATAGTACTATAAACAGTGAGCCATGTTGGCTGGCACAGGACTTAATGGACCACACACAGTGCACCACTTCACTATGTGCATACTGGAGAATCACTGAGCTACTGTATGGAATGGATTACCGACCATGGGTATATAAAACAAAGCACACATTCCATTCTACTGCAAGAGTGGTGCATCTTTTCAAACAAATCTTTGACTTTTGGGGATACTTTGAAGGTTGTGTAGCTAGTAGTTATACAATACATCCGTAATGGTATTCATCCCCTTTTAATGAAATGAGTTGTGAGAGGCCTGAGTCTCCGTGCCATTGGAGCCAGGCCATCTCCTATGGAAGTGCACTCTCCTGTCCCAACCCACTGACTAACTAATGACATGGTGCTATTGTCCTTGGGAAGAAATCCTCCCCCTTTCCAGGAAGCATTTCATATAATTCATGTATATTTATAGGGAGATGGAACTCATAAACTGATCCATCAGTTTCCGGGGGACACGAGTGTCTGTGGCTCTGTCTAATTTATGTAAAGAGGAGCACATGCAGAGGCTGGGGAGGATTATCAGTGCAATGAATGCAGGACATATTTAATTAGTTGATTGCTGCAGGCCTGGGTCAATGCTGACCGCATTACGATATATGACAGCTGGGCACTGGGCCCAACACATGCCCAACCTCTGAATACAGCTGTCATAATGTTGTCTAAACAGAATGAACGACAAACAGCAACAAAACAGAACAGTAGGCCGACATGGACCTCTAAGGCCATTCCAGCAAAATCTCTTACGCAAGAGAAACATCCATTGCATCCCTTCACATCCCCTCATTTCGCTCCTTTCATCTTAACTCTCTATTTTCCCAACACTTTTCCCTCTCTGTCTCCAAGTCAATAGAAATCTATAGCGGTACCTTTATGTTGAAGAAGATGGTAAATACTGTACAGGCAACCACAGCTCACATGTTAAGGAATGAGTGCTTTAATCAGCCTGCCAGGCTTTGAGGGGAATGTCAAGTACTCAGCCTAATGTTCAGATTCAAAATAAATATCACCACCATGTTAGGAAAACAATCACAGCATTGCTCTATCTCGGAGAAACAGAGATATAGGGACATCGCCGCTCTGGATTTCATCCAAATGCCTCATCAGCCAACTAAACATCTGCCAGGTGGCTTGCTACACCATTCAGCCGCTTACTGGTCAATCACAGCTCAGGGACATGATTGACAGATTGGAAAAGGGAGGTGTGTGAAACCTGGTCAGGCAGTAGTGTCTTTAGAACAGAACAAACACATAGATGTGGTAAAGGAGACAATGGAATGCAGAGGTTGACCAGATTGGCACACATTCAACAAACCTGATCTAACAAAGTGGATATTCATCAAATCCGTATTGATTTATCTATTATAACAAGCCCACAATGTGCTTAAGTTTTGCTACATAACATAACACTTTTCAGGTTTAGAAGAAGTGACTGGTAATGCTAACTCCCGTTCGTATAAGATGGTAGTATAGCTAGCATAAAGAAATCATTGATGGTAGTCAAAGTTGTTTTCAACTGTAATGCAGTTAATTGGCAACAATGACATGAACATGTGTTGGGGTTGACATCCATACAAGAATAATACTCGGATTTTTTACCTCAACATAGTGAAAAATACACATATAAACAATAGCCTAAAATGTAGCCATTTTTTCTGGGGGAGACTATCTTTGCCCCACGTCTCTTTACCTCCAGCGTTTCCATGGCAAATTCCATTGTTTTGGTCGAGTTCAATTGACCTCTTTACCGCATCTATTAGTGGCTCAAGGGTCACGGAGATGATCTAATGTGTACTGTAGCATCATGCTGAGTAGGGGGTCTAGCACTCACTTTGGGAAAAAGAGAAGGAGAGGGAGTACAACGGAGAGGACTGAAATGGAGAGGACTGCAGCATTCTCAGACCCATGTTATCCATCTTAAACCTGATACCCGCAGACATTTCAAACGGCAGCTTGACCCTCAAAAACAATCCCAAATGCATTATGCACCTTAACTCGGGGATGAAAAATTCAATGGCAACCAATTTGTCTTCCCCTTAAGAATCACTGTGGAATTACACAGTAGAAAGGAAATGTGGTGCAGGTCCATTGCTGCAGGTATAAATTGACTTTATTACAATGGCTTAATGCCTTGGGTGGACTTCAGTAGCTCTGTGCATCACATCCCTAGGCCCAGGTTTTCAGAATTTGAATGATCCGCATTCTGTAATCCTCTTTTTTTGCAATTCAGGATCAGATCAATCTGGCTGCTTTTGAGACGTTTTTTCAGAAAATATTCAGATAAGATGATTCTGATCCATACCAAAGTATTATGCTCACAGAATGCGTATTTTCAGTGCTTTGAACACCTTGCCATCGACTGGACAGTTTATGGTACTACTTCTACACTGTCACTGGGAAACGGCGATGAGTAAACCACATAAAGGTAGCTAGATTAAAAATAGAGCCTGCATACATCCCTTATAAATACACATTTGACACTCATTATAACAACTGACCTTATACCCATACTGCTGTCAATTTTACTTAATGCACCTTTATTCCAGATTAAAAGGTCAAATTGGATTACCAAATCCCATTCTTCAGCTCTTTTGAAAAACTATATGGATGGTCCCTGTTTGTTTGGGCCCTCCACAACATCAATTTTTATTAAATTAGCCTAAATGGAAAGACCATCATTACCATGAGATCTCTTCCGACTGGATGGGAAAGCTAAACGTAACCCTGAATCTCTGTAGCCCCTCTTCTCTCTCTCTGCCACATAATGAGGATGGATGATGATGGCGAGGAGTTTGTTTTGGGTGACGGTTGGCTTGTTAATCTGTTTATCAAAGTGTTTTGTAATGGACTATGTCTATATTCCAATATCCTCTCAGAGGGGTGCCCCTGATAACAACGTGTTAGTAATATCCATATCGCCACCATATTCATATCACCGTACTTTCCTCCATTTACCAAAATAGAAAACGACATCATTTCCTCAGTTAGGTGGGTTGAGTTGCAGTGAGACCTCGGTGTTGACAACATGGCTATGCCTACAGTCTCTCTCATGCAACCATAGCATAGAACAGTCCTTTGGGAGACCGAGAGCATGCAAGTGGAATCATGTTATGCTCTATGTTTGGAGGGTGGAAGATGGGTTGCCATTTCCTGTAGCCCCCCCTCCAACCAACCTTCAGTTTGTGCCCGAGTAGGAGTGATGCATGTCGTGGTGAGACGTATCGGTGAGTGTAAACATACGATTCATTTGCCCTTTTTCCACACTGTGTCTAATACACTGACTATAGCATGACTGTGGTAGGGTTTGTGTGCGTGCGCTCCATGGTCGTATCCTCTCCTGTTCATCTCTGCATCTTAGCCCGGTGAGTTCAGCCGTGGGTCATGTTCTTCGATCAGGGAGGTTCAGAGGCCCGTCAGCACCCAGCTCCTCAACTGGGTGCTGTTCCTCACCGAGCAAGGAGTTACGGCAAGCAGCAGAGGACACTCAAGACAGACTCCCAGCCAGCCTCCACGGATCAAACCCAGCTCTCCCAAGTCATTGGAACAACCATCAAAGGGATCCCATCCACTTTTCTTCAAAGCCACCAAATAGCACTACGCTACTGCATTTGGTCTGCCCTGCTTTTTCAAAACTACAGACTTTGCTAGATGCGCCGACATACCCTTTTGGGCCGGGTTAATACCATGGTAACCGATTCCAACATTTTGGGTTAGTATTTGAAGAGCACTCACCTCGATCACTCGGGAGTCAAAGTCATCGTAAGTCTCTAAAAAAAAAGAAAGGAAAATAAGTTAGTAAAAAACAGAGTAACATGGAGGTAAAAGGTGACTTCCACTGGCATGACATGTTAACCCAGGTTACAGTTTCCAATAAACAATATATGTCACTTTTAAAAAAATCTACATTTTATATGACCTTTATGAGAAGAACTATTTGGACTGATAAAGTCCCTGTTTCCCCAATGCGAATACCTCTGATTGTATACTGTTAAACTGCAACATCACCTTCTATCAGACACTAAACATGACAAGGTTCACCTGTGCGGATTGGGTTTATGAGGCAAATTCAATCCAAACAAATTGGCCTTAGATTACATGTGTAATAGGAGCCACAGAAGCAACTCTCAGAGCTGATCAAAGCAAATTAGCAGTCAGCTTTTAGCGAGGCAAATAAAGGGGAGATGAGGCAGACTTCTCAGAGGGAGAGAGGAAAGGGTTTATTGACTTATTTGATGGCATGGGTAAATCGGACTTGCTTATTAGTGTACTCCATCGCTAAAACAGTAGAGAATGTCTGTGGTAAACCCATAGAAATCCAAAACAAATTGTTAACAAACACATGACGTTCACTACATGGGGCTAGTTTAAATGGAAGGTTTTACGGTAGGTCACCATAAGAGGATTCATTATTCCACTTTTGATGGGAGGTAAATAAATCCAGTAAGGTAAATCTGTCAAATCAAATCAAATGTTATTTGTCACATACACATGGTTAGCAGATGTTAATGCGAGTGTAGCGAAATGCTTGTGCTTCTAGTTCCGACAATGCAGTAATAACGAACAAGTAATCTAACTAACAATTCCAAAACTACTGTCTTATACACAGTGTAAGGGGATAAAGAATATGTACATAAGGATATATGAATGAGTGATGGTACAGAGCAGCATAGGCAAGATACAGTAGATGATATCGAGTACAGTATAACATATGAGATGAGTATGTAAACAAAGTGGCATAGTTAAAGTGGCTAGTGATACATGTATTACATAAGGATGCAGTCGATGATATAGAGTACAGTATATACGTATGCATATGAGATGAATAATGTAGGGTAAGTAACATTATATAAGGTAGCATTGTTTAAAGTGGCTAGTGATATATTTACATCATTTCCCATTATTAAAGTGGCTGGAGTTGAGTCAGTGTCATTGACAGTGTTTTGGCAGCAGCCACTCAATGTTAGTGGTGGCTGTTTAACAGTCTGATGGCCTTGAGATAGAAGTGAATTAGCTCAGGTTTGCCAACAGCAACGTGTCAGTCATTCCCTCAATACCCTAACAAGGGATTCTAACAGAGACAGGTGGCGACAGGACATTTCCTGGATTTAAGAGCAGGGCTTGGTGAAGGTATCTGTGAGGAGGTGGGGTAAGCCTAGCATGAGAAAGAGGAGGATGAAGGTCGAAGGTCAAGCGTTCCCAGCTCCTATCCAGAGCTGTGATTTAGGCTCCCGTCCACGCCATCGCATGGTAATCCATCACTGTGGTGACTAGCAGACAGAGAGAGCGCAATCGGAAGGCAGGAAATGTAATAACCAACCCAGCCCAGAAGAGTAGAGGAAATAAATATACACTACCCGTTAAAAGTTTGGGATCACTTAGAAATGTCCTTGATTTGAAAGAAAATCAAAATTTTTGTCCATTAAAATATCAAATTTATCAGAAATACATTGTAGACATTGTTAATGTTGTATTTGACTACTGTTGCTGGAAATGGCAGATTTTTTTATGGAGTATCTACATAGGCGTACAGAGGCCCATTATCAGCAACCATCACTCCTGTGTTCCAATGGCACGTTGTGTTAGCTAATCCAAGTTTATCATTTTAAAATGCTAATTGATCATTAGAAAACCATTTTACAATTACGACTTCAATTCAACAGAGATTGTTCTGTCTGTGGTGTGTTACCGTAGTAACAGTGGTAGGGGTGGAGGGAGGAGGGGGATGAGGAAAGGTTGGAGAGGCAGGTGAACAATACCCATTTGATACCAGTGTTCATCTCACAGGGATATGAGGGGATGCAGAGACATAGTGTGAAGACACAACTGAAAGAGAACTCTATGACAGAGGAACACCATCAATATGTTACTCAGGCAACTTACTTATATTCTCAAGTTCTGCAGTTCTGAATGTTTAAGCTTATTGACTACTTTAGTATTCCAAGCCCTAAATAAGATGTCCCTCGGAGGGGTGAAGAGCCAGATGGACAGAGCTGAAAAACGAGAGAGGAAGGGAGGGGGTGAGTGGGTGGTAGAGGGATTGCTTTCTAAATGTGGACAAAGCCGCACTGTCCCTCCTGTTAAATCTTGCTCTCCATCAGTCATGAGGTGCTAATGGGCCTACATGCAGGGCTATCCCTCAGACCTACAGACGGCCCGCTCATCCTTCCTCCTTTAAAATGACTTACACTTTATCTAGAATCTATCAACAGGCCTTGATCTCAAACATCATTTTAAACGACAAAGACTTGATCAAAATAATCTCAACGTTTTTTGATAATTTCATAGAAATATTGTTTATATATAATGAATTTAAATCATCACGTTTTGGTTAGCCTTAGTGTTGGAGAGGGTTGGTGGGAGGGGAAGGGTCTCTAGTGGGAAAGAGACCTGTCAGTCTGTCTGGCCTTTCATTGTGTTTCGCTAGGCTCGGTTGGCCCTCAGGACGTCAAGCAGGAAACTGCTAGCTCCAGGTGACATTTGCCCTTTCCAGACAGAGGTACGGGCTGTGCTCTCCCCAGTGGATTGAGCCTTTACCGTGTGGTGCAGCGTTTGAAAGGTGCCGAGTTGTGGAGGCTGTTGGCATTTGGAGCTTTCAGAAGGAAAAGAGTGACCCAACCTGCCATTTCACTACCACCAGGGGTATTGATTACCAGAGCCGATAGAATGCTGGGAGAAATGGCCCAGTGTTGTGAATATGTCTGACTGGAGGAATACGTTCGGTCATTACTATAGTACAGCTAGGGCAGAGGTGATGTATGGAAGCAAGTCAGAGTGTGTATGATGAATGCAGAGCTCTTTGCTTCAATAACATAGCAACAATATTCAATCTGATCCAAAGCAATGCTACTAAACAATAATAGTGATTGATGTTTGATGTAAAAACAGACCTTCAAAGTATGTGCACTAGGAATGTGCATCTTTCCCTTTTAAAACGATTTGATACGCACCTAGAAACATGGGCTTCCATACAATACAGGAACGATATGTTTTAGTTTGAAACGATTTGGTGTAAGTTGATCTGATTAGGGAAACGATTCAACATTTGTTGCATAAACGCATTCATTCTCCATTCGAAATGTAGACCTGCTGCTGATGGAGCTCATGAGCTGGGCCTTTGAGCTGGATTTTTCTGAGCTGACGTGTGTGTGTGTGTGTGTGTGTGTGTGGGGGGGGGGGGGGGCGTGGCGTGGCACTGAGCATCTACCACCCCACTGTCAGTTAGGGGGCAATGTTTGCCTTTTGCCCCCCCGCACATACACTTTTGAGCTGAAATCACCATCACCCATTAATTCATTTAACATTTTTGCAGATTAAAAGTTTGAGCTAGTAATGTATAATATTCATCTTCATTTTTTTTGCTATGCCATAGTCAATGAATACATAGCACAACTTTGGATTTCACCCCCGTCTCATAATCGAATGGTTAAGACCGTTTGGAAGTTGACAGACTTGGAGTGAGTCTCTTCTTCCACTTTGACCATGCAGTGCGGGTAACAAAAGTGATCGCGGACCTCGTTACGAAATTATCAACTTTACCCTGTATATCTAAAAATGACCATATATACACTGACAGTTTGGGTAGTTCTGCTTGAAACAGGTGAACCTGAACAATCTAAATCAAATCTAATGTAAGGCCCGATCAGCATGTAGTCTACCTATAGCCAGATGAGTTGTGTCTCCAGCAGTAGCTTAGGTTACTTTTATTCAGGTAAATCAAATCTAATGTAAGGCCCGATCAGCATGTAGTCTACCTATAGCCAGATGAGTTGTGTCTCCAGCAGTAGCTTAGGTTACTTTTATTCAGGTAAATCAAATCTAATGTGAGGCCCGATCAGCATGTAGTCTACCTATAGCCAGATGAGTTGTGTCTCCAGCAGTAGCTTAGGTTACTTTTATTCAGGTAAATCAAATCTAATGTAAGGCCCGATCAGCATGTAGTCTACCTATAGCCAGATGAGTTGTGTCTCCAGCAGTAGCTTAGGTTACTTTTATTCAGGTAAATCAAATCTAATGTAAGGCCCGATCAGCATGTAGTCTACCTATAGCCAGATGAGTTGTGTCTCCAGCAGTAGCTTAGGTTACTTTTATTCAGGTAAATCAAATTTCAATTGCCGCATTTAAAAAAAAAATGGGAGAGACGAAGGTCGAAAGCCATGCGTCCTCCGAAACACAACCCAACCAAGCCGCACTGCTTCTTAACACAGCGCGCATCCAACCCGGAAGCCAGCCGCACCAATGTGTCAGAGGAAACACCGTGCAGCTGGCGACCTGTTTAGCGTGCACTGCGCCCAGCCCGCCACAGGATTGGCTAGTGCGCGATGAGACAAGGATATCCCTACCTACACAATACCCCATAATGACAAAGCAAAAATAGATTATTATTTAAAAAAATATTGCAAATGTATAAAAAATGTAAAACCCAGACATCACTTTCATATATAGTACCAGTCAAAGTTTGGACACCTACTCATTCCAGGGTTTTTCTTTATTTTGACTATTTTCTACATTGTAGAATAATAGTGAAGATATCAAAACTATGAAATAGCACATATGGAATCATGTAGTAACAAAAAAAGGGTTAAACAAATTCAAATATATTTGAGATTCTTCAGAGTAGCCACCCTTTGCCTGGTGCTGCCACTCAAGGACATTCAGAGACTTGTCCCAAAGCCACTCATGCGTTGTCTTGGCGGTGTGCTTACGGTCATTGTCATGTTGGAATGTGAACAGTCCTGAGCTCTCTGGAGCAGGTTTTCATCGAGGATCTCTCTGTGCTCAGTTCATCTTTGCCTCGATCCTGACTAGTCTCCCAGTCCCTGGAACAGAAAAGACATCCCCACAGCATGATGCTCCCACCATGCTTCACCGTAGGGATGGTGCCAGGTTTTCTCCAGATGTGACGCTTGGAATTCAGGCCAAAGAGTTCAATCTTGGTTTCATCAGACCAGAGAATCTTGTTTCTCATGGTCAGAGTCTTTAGGTACCTTTTGGCAAAACTCCAAGTGGGCTGTCATGTGCTTTTACTGAGTGGCATTCGTCTGGCCACTCTACCTTAATGGCCTGATTGGTGGGGTGCTGCAGAGATGGTTGTCCTTCTGGAAGGTTCTCCCATCTCCACAGAGGAATTTTAGAGCTCTGTCAAAGTGACCATCGGGTTCTTGGTCACCTCCTGGACCAAGGCCCTTCTCCCCCGATTGCACAGTTTGGGCAGGCAGCCAGCTCTAGGAAGTGTCTTGGTGGTTCCAAACTACTTCCATTTAAGAATGATGGAGGCCACTGTGTTCTCTGGGACCTTCGATGGCGCAGACATTTTTTGGTACCCTTCCAAAGATATGTGCCTCAACACAATCCTGTCTCGGAGCTCTACGGACAATTCCTTCAACCTCATGGCTTGATTTTTGATCTGACATGAACTGTCTACTGTGGGATATTGTATAGACAGGTGTGTGCCTTTCCAAATCATGTCCAATCAATTGAGTTTACCACAGGTGGACTCCAATCAAGTCATAGAAACATCTCAAGGATGACCAATGGAAACAGGATGCAGATGAGCTCAATTTGAAATTGAGTCTCATAATAAAAGTGTCTGAAATGTTATATAAAAGTATTTCAGTATTTAAAAAAATATATAATAATACATGAACAAAAAATTCAAAAAACCTGTTTTCGCTTTGTAATTATTGGGTATTGTGTGTAGATTGCACATAATTCTTTTATATTTAATCCATTTTAGAATAAGGCTGTACCGTAACAAAATGTTAGGGTCTGAATACTTTCTGAAGGCACTGTATGTGCCAGATCAGGAATAGGCCTACCTCTCGTTGCTCAGCGTGCAGTTTGACTAGGCTATTGGTATTGCCTGGGGTTGTTCAGCATGCATAATGACTTCTAGATCAATAACTGTCAACATAATGACATGCTTAGTTTGACACTGAAGGAGAGGATGCAGTCGTCACAGAAGATGAGGTATTTTCGGAAGGTAGAAAAAATGTAATTTGAGCTAAAAAAAAGCCAATTCATAACATTTCATCTATTTCTTTACCGATGCATGCTACATTTGGATCGCTCATATTTTAAACATTTGAACCGGGGACCAATGTGTATTGGGGAAATCGTTACGTCCCTAATGTGCACGCTTTACACGCGCAGTACCTCCGTTGGGTCCAGGGTCAGGGGGCCCCAGACTGATGCCGCCCCAGGAGTTGCCAGTCCACCCTCGCTCCCTCTTCACCCTCATCTTCCTCCTGCGATCCCATTCGTCGCGCTGTCGCAGAAGCTCTGCCTGCAGTTCCTGTTGCTCTGACTCCCCGCGGCGAGACATGATCTGTATGGTCCCGCTCTTCAGGATGGGAGAGTTCAACCCCGGCCACAGGAACCCCCCGCGCCCTGAGAGAAAGACAGAGAGAGGGTAGGGGGTTTGTTATGGGAAGGAGCATTAATTTGTCCTAAACGCTCCACTGCACTAACTCAACTCAAACGGAGCACTAACTTCAACTTTATTATACGTTACAGACTGTATAAAGAATAGTCTTCAGAGACAGACACAGACGGGAGAAATGGGGCAATGATTACATGGAGTAGACAGCACTTCAACCAGTGTGACGAGGTGCAGACTAAAATCACAAGAACATTGGAAGAGAAGTCACGCCTATTCTCTTCCAATGCGGTACTGATTACACAATCTTGTCACATCTGTAGGGTTTGATGGATTTGAACAGGGCCAGAAAAGAAAGAGGGAGACTGACTGGGCCGCAGACAGCTCAGCAATAAAACACTCTCAATGAATTTCCACTTTTTAAACGGCACTGAGATAGATGAAAAGAGAAAGAGGACTAATCTGTTCATTATAAATTAATGTAATTAATTAAAATACTACTGGTAACAGATGAATAGTCTACTGCCCATTAGCATAAGGAAATTCAGATCAAACTTTAGCCACCAATATTCAAACTCGTATTCAGGTTTGGCCTTAGAGACAGAAATATACATGATACCAACCAATCGTAGTGGGTTTACTCTTTCCCCAACAAAGTCAAATGTTTGGGTTACAGGGATATATAAATAACTATGAATGAAATAGATCTAAAACAATATATCCATCTTACCCTCTCCGATATTCTGGCCTCGGTTCAGATCCTTCTTCATCTTCCTCTTGGTCCTCTTCCCTCGGCCCTTTCGAGCACCGGCACCAGTCTCTGCCAGAACTCCCCTCCAAAGCTCCTCTGCTGTCACTGCAATGATAACACACAGAAAGGGGAATTTAATTGCCAAATCAGACTAATCTGGCAACCTCAATGCAGCAGCTTTGTCCAGAATATTGAAAACTATCGTCTGGTTGCCTGTAGGATACCGATTTTTTAGTAAAGGTTTTTAAAAAGGGGGTGCTTATATTTGTCCTGTTTCACACACCTGTACACGTGTGTGGTGTGAAATGGAAATGTGTTTTTTGCATATCTCACTCCCCATGAGACACACTCAGAGAGTGGGGTCACGACCAGGGATAATCTTAGCCTAATATATATACATACATATATACACACATATATATATATATATATGTTTTACCTACCTACAAAACTCTAGGAATAGAAAATTAGAACACTAAAGAGTTTGAAATATATTGAACCTTCTCTTTGATGTAGCTTTACTTGTCCAGACCGAGAAAGTAAACAAGGAAACTAGTTAACGTCGCAACAGGCCGCCCTTGTCCTCATGGACCTGAGTGTCTAAACACAGTCGGCATAATATTACTATTTGCAAGTACAACATTTTTTTTTTAGACTTTAGTTTACAGAAGCAGCACAATCTCTCTGCAACAAGACTGGGATCGACCTCCAACAAAAGAGCCCAGAAATTCCAATCTGCATCTACAGTCATACACTAATCAAACCTGCTAGAGCGCACTATGCATTCCAGCAAACAAACACCTGCTATTACTCAGAGAGCGAGAATGCTAGTTTGTTTTTCCCAAATAAAATCTATTTTCAGCCGGGCTGCTCGCTTCTCAAGGATTTAGAAGGAGATGCTCGGTGCCGCACAGAGAATCGATTAGGAGTTAATTAAAGCATGTGAAGGGAGATGTAACCAGTGTGTTTGAGAATTTAATGGAGCTTTGTACTACAGCAAAGCAACAAGGCACTAGGCCAATAAAAGCTATGATTGTCAAAGAGCCAAACCTTGCTTGAGGCTAAATCTGGTGTCCTCGCTGTGAGGAAAGTCTGAAAAGGGAGTCCTAGACCTAGATAGATAGTGTGGAAATGAATCCATTCTAGATCAATGTACTTAACAATACTACCGGTCAATAAAAAAGCTAACCTGGCAGCTTGGAGCGCTTCAATAGTCTCACTCTTGGTGTGCATTGGCACCCCAGCTTTGATGATTTTCCTCCATCTCTCCTTTTGGATGGCACAACCATGCTACAACAGATGCCAGTCATGCCACTACAGGGATGAGGTATACAAACAAGTTGAAAGGCACAAGAACAGGCCAGGCTTCCCTCTCAGTATGCAAGTTTGTTTTCCCTCACTTTGCCCATGGCAAGGAGACTTATTTGCTACAAGACTTAAAATAGGACGCAAACTAAAGCAGCTAACAGGCATACTGCATTTCTAATCCAGTAACGTTTGTTCAGAGACTAAATATAATCAAACATGAACTCTGAACAGTTCTGAACAGAGTTCTGAGTATTCAACAAAAAGATTCCAGCTCATCTCCAACAATGTCATGAACTAGTGAAAATATTATCTTCAAAGCACCAAGCCCTCGAGCAGAGGTCTGTTGAAAAGTTCATCACTCAGTGATACCTTTTCACAACAGTTCTTACATTGACACCATGTACAAGCAGAGGGACCCTGGTTTCCCTTCTCCCTTGATTCCTTCTCTGTGGCCACTCAGATGTCTGAC
The DNA here is from genome assembly GCF_002021735.2 of Oncorhynchus kisutch. Classification (NCBI taxonomy): domain Eukaryota; kingdom Metazoa; phylum Chordata; class Actinopteri; order Salmoniformes; family Salmonidae; genus Oncorhynchus; species Oncorhynchus kisutch. Next base: position 28,092,054 of record NC_034184.2, read on the forward strand.
ACCATTATGTGATTCTACAATTTAAAATCTATATATATGCATCAGCAGCATCTGCTCTGCCACCAGCCAGTCAGTCAGCATCTTTCCTTCGCAGTAGTAATGATCCTGTGTTAGGCTGCCACGACCAGCTATTAGAGCGCCTGGTGTCAGGCAGAGAAACAATCATTTGAGTCCCACTGGGACAATTCATTTCCCTCATCTTTTACATTAGTAAACCCAGCATCACATCAGCCTAGGTTTTTAGCTCAACTTATGTGATAAAGGTAACTAACTAAAGGTAACATTTCTCTGCCTCTCAGAGACATGGCTCCATAAACACTCTCCATATGCTGCTTTGATTGTGCCTGGCTACAATGTTTTCAGGAGAGACAGGATTGAAGGAAGAGGAGGGGGTGTGATGATTTACATTAAAGAACATATCCGATGTAAACAAATTGAGTGGTCATGTGATAATGAACTAGAATGTATCGGCCTGAACGTTACACTGTCTCCCCAAATGTCTTTTACCCTCATTGGAATGTATAGGCCACCTTCCACCAAAAGTGTGTTTTTTGATCAGTTTAATACCATGCTTAGGGAATGTGATTTTGGGAAAGAGGTCATCTTAAATGGGAGATTTTAACATTAATTATGAAGACAAGTGTTGTAGGAAAACCCTCAAACGGATCACTAATACCTTTGACCTTACACAGCTAGTTAAAGGGCCGACCAGGGTGACTTGTTGCTCTAAAACACAGATTGATTTGGTGTTCAGTAATAAACCAGAGAGAGTGACTAAATCATTCAATATGGTTACTGGGCTGTCTGATCATAATCTGACACTTATAGCCAGAAAGCTGTCTAAGAGCAGGTTTAACCTCTCTACTGTTAGAAAGCCGGATCAACTCAGAATACCTAAGAGTTAATTAAACTATTTTGAAAAAGCAATTAAGGGAATAAACTGGAATGATCTCTTGTCCTATACAGACGTGGAAGCTGATAGTCAGGTTTTTCTATCCACAATCCAGACTACAATAAATGGCTTCCTAAAGAAAATCAAATCCAAACCTGGCCAAAAGAGCACTCTTCCTTGGCTAAATGGAGAAATCTGGAAATTGATGAAAGAACGAGATTATGCTCTAAAAATAGCCCTAAAATCTAAATTAGAGCATGACAGACGTAGGTTTACCATGTTGAGAAATAAGGTGATGAAAGAAATCAGACAGGCCAAGGCAAACTTTTTTATTAACATAATTGGTGAAGCAAAGGGAAATTCTAAATTGATATGGGAGAATCTAAAAAAGTTAACAGGGAAAGACCATAGTAACACTGCAAAAAGACTAGAAATCAAGGTGAATAACAATCTAACACAGGATGCAGTCGAAATAGCAATAGCCTTCAATTCCTACTTTATTGACTCTGTCAGGGTACTGACACAGAACCCCTCCACTGGTTTCTTGGGCTCAGTGCTAGTGAATGACACTCAACATGTCTTCATCATAAGGGAGGTTTCTGAGTCAAAGGTGAACAAGGTGATTAGCTCACTAAAGAACTCTAAAGCCACAGATGTGTTTGGGATGGACTCTACCTTTCTTAAAAACTACAAAGAGTCACTCATTGGCCCCATTACTAAGGTCACCAACACATCTATTGGTCTCGGTGTGTTTCCAAGGGTATGGAAGTCGGCCATAATAACGGCCATCTTTAAATCAGGCGACCCTGCAAACGTGAGTAACTACAGGCCCATTAGTATACTACCTGTGGTGTCAAAGGTTGTTGAAAAGTGTGTAGCAGAACAACTGATTGCCCACCTCAACAACAGCCCCTTCACATTACACTCCATGCAGTTTGGCTTCAGAGCGAAACACTCCACAGAAACGACCAACTGCTTTCTGCTGGAAAATGTGAAGTCCAAGATGGACAAAGGGGGTGCTGTTGGGGCTGTGTTTCTGGACCTAAGGAAGGCTTTTGATACTGTTAACCATGAGATTCTCATCATAAAATTGTCCAAGTTCAACTTTTCCCCTGATGTCTTGAGATGGATGAAATCATACCTTGAAGGCAGAACTCAGTGTGTCAGAGTGAGCAATGAGCTGTTGCCCACTCGTAGCTATGATGTGGGCGTGCCCCAAGGGTCAATACTGGGGCCCCTCCTGTTCAGCCTGTACATTAATGATCTGCCTTCTGTCTGTACTGGGTCTGAAGTTCAAATGTATGCAGATGATACAGTGATATATAGTGCCTTGCGAAAGTATTCGGCCCCCTTGAACTTTGCGACCTTTTGCCACATTTCAGGCATCAAACATAAAGATATAAAACTGTATTTTTTTGTGAAGAATCAACAACAAGTGGGACACAATCATGAAGTGGAACAACATTTATTGGATATTTCAAACTATTTCAACAAATCAAAAACGGAAAAATTGGGCGTGCAAAATTATTCAGCCCCCTTAAGTTAATACTTTGTAGCACCACCTTTTGCTGTGATTACAGCAGTAAGTTGCTTGGGGTGTCTCTATCAGTTTTGCACATCGAGAGACTGACATTTTTTCCCATTCCTCCTTGCAAAACAGCTCGAGCTCAGTGAGGTTGGAAGGAGAGTATTTGTGAACAGCAGTTTTCAGTTCTTTCCACAGATTCTCGATTGGATTCAGGTATGGACTTTGACTTGGCCATTCTAACACCTGGATATGTTTATTTTTGAACCATTCCATTGAAGATTTTGCTTTATGTTTTGGATCATTGTCTTGTTGGAAGACAAATCTCCATCCCAGTCTCAGGTCTTTTGCAGACTCCATCAGGTTTTTTTCCAGAATGGTCCTGTATTTGGCTCCATCCATCTTCCCATCAATTTTAACCATCTTCCCTGTCCCTGCTGAAGAAAAGCAGGCCCAAACCATGATGCTGCCACCACCATGTTTGACAGTGGGGATGGTGTGTGTTCAGGGTGATGAGCTGTGTTGCTTTTACGCCAAACATAACGTTTTGCATTGTTGCCAAAAGGTTCAATTTTGGTTTCATCTGACCAGAGCACCTTCTTCCACATGTTTGGTGTGTCTCCCAGGTGGCTTGTGGCAAACTTTAAACAACACTTTTTATGGATATCTTTTAGAAATGGCTTTCTTCTTGCCACTCTTCCATAAAGGCCAGATGTGCAATATACGACTGATTGTTGTCCTATGGACAGAGTCTCCCACCTCAGCTGTAGATCTCTGCAGTTCATCCAGAGTGATCATGGGCCTCTTGGCAGCATCTCTGATCAGTCTTCTCCTTGTATGAGCTGAAAGTTTAGAGGGACGGCCAGGTCTTGGTAGATTTGCAGTGGTCTGATACTCCTTCCATTTCAATAGTATCGCTTGCACAGTGCTCCTTGGGATGTTTAAAGCATGGGAAATCTTTTTGTATCCAAATCCGGCTTTAAACTTCTTCACAACAGTATCTCGGACCTGCCTGGTGTGTTCCTTGTTCTTCATGATGCTCTCTGCGCTTTTAACGGACCTCTGAGACTATCACAGTGCAGGTGCATTTATACGGAGACTTGATTACACACAGGTGGATTGTATTTATCATCATTAGTCATTTAGGTCAACATTGGATCATTCAGAGATTCCCACTGAACTTCTGGAGAGAGTTTGCTGCACTGAAAGTAAAGGGGCTGAATAATTTTGCACGCCCAATTTTTCTGTTTTTGATTTGTTAAAAAAGTTTGAAATATCCAAGAATGTCGTTCCACTTCATGATTGTGTCCCACTTGTTGTTGATTCTTCACAAAAAAATAAAGTTTTATATCTTTATGTTTGAAGCCTGAAATGTGGCAAAAGGTCGCAAGGTTCAATGGGGCCGAATACTTTCACAAGGCACTGTATGTGCATGCAAAGAGCAAACAACAAGCTGCACAAGAACTCACTACTGTAATGGTCCAGGTTACAAAGTGGCTCAGTGACTCGTGTTTGCATCTCAATGTGAAAAAAACTGTTTGCATGTTCTTCACAAAGAGGGCAACAGATGCTACTGAGCCAGATGTCTATGTGTCAGGGGAGAAGCTCCAGGTGGTATCCGATTTTAAGTACCTTGGCATCATACTTGATTCCAACCTCTCTTTTAAAAAGCATGTGAAAAAGGTAATTCAAATAACCAAATTCAACCTAGCTAATTTCCGATTTATACGAAATTGTTTGACTACAGAGGTAGCAAAACTGTACTTCAAATCTATGATACTCCCCCACTTAACACACTGCTTGACTAGTTGCGCCCAAGCTTGCTGTACAACATTAAAACCTATTCAGTCTGTCTACAAACAGGCTCTCAAAGTGCTTGATAGGAAGACCAATAGCCATCATCATGGTCACATCCTTAGAAAGCATGAGCTCTTGAGTTGGGAAAATCTTGTGCAATACACCGACGCATGTCTTGTATTCAAGATCCTTAATGGCCTGGCTCCCCCTCCACTCAATATTTTTGTTAAACAGAAAACCCAGACATATGGCAGCAGATCCACAAGGTCTGCCATGAGAGGTGACTGTATAGTTCCCCTAAGGAAAAGCACCTTTAGTAAATCTGCATTCTCTGTGAGAGCTTCCCATGTCTGGAATGCACTGCCATCAGACACACATAACTGCACCACATATCACACTTTCACAAAATGCTTGAAGACATGGCTAATGGTCAATCAGATTTGTGAACATGGTCCCTAGCTGTGTGTTGCCGCTCTCCATGTTGTCTGTAGCTTGTGAGGTGTGTAAACACTTTGTTGCTTTTATTAATTTTGACTTGCTGCTTTTTGTTCTATGCTGCTCTGTCTGTATGCTACGTCTTGCTTGTCCTATGTTGCTCTGTCTGTATGCTATGTCTTGCTTGTCCTATGTTGCTATGTCTTGCTTGTCCTATGTTGCTATGTCTTGCTTGTTCTATGTTGCTATTGTCTATATTGTAATTGTTTTTAATAACCTGCCCAGGGACTGCGGTTGAAAATTAGCCGGCTGGCTAAAACCGGCACTTTTACTGAAACGTTGATTAATGTGCACTGTCCCTGTAAAAATTTAAAATAAACTAAACTAAATCTAGTGATAATTCTGCAATTCCACATTTTGTGGAAAAGTGGACCTTTTCCTATCAAAAAAAGAACCAAAGCAGTCTTCCCAAAGCAGTTCAAATGGATGTCAGTCAATTGTTAAAACCCATTGCTAAAAAATAATTTGTCAACAAAATCTTTGAAAAAGTGTTCCGAAAAATCAGTATACACCAAAGCAAAGTATGATCATACAAAGCAATCAAAGTAACAATTTCTCTTGAGTATGTACACGGCAAATAGAAATATGAGTGTCAACTGAAGGTGGCAGGTTAATAAAGTGGGAGGAATGGTGGGTGTTTTGGGGTTTCCACGCATTGGCTGAGACGGAGCTGGTGGTGACAGATGTAGCATGAGTAATTATCTCAGTGAGATGCTGCAGGAAATAGCGTGGCTGCCTGCCACTGCTGTGTTGCGCTGATAGACACACACCTTCCTGTGGAAGCTCTGCATTTGACAGGTTCAACCACTGTGAATAGGTATCACTTAGTGAGCTCAGGCCATTTTATGTGAGTCCTATTAAAACAATCAAGTAGTTAAGCCTATATTATAGTGCTGCCTCTGGTAATACTGGGGCAGTATCAAGATATTACATTCGTAGACCAGATCCGAGTCAGAGATGATTAGCATTGTGAATATCAGCAACATTTTTGCGAGGTTTGACCACGTCACAGCTGATGTCAGCAAATAATGACTTGATTTGTTCACTTGAAGAGCTTAGCTGATAATGACAATGATTTTATTGATTGGAAAGCTTCAATATAGGTGTTCTATCGAATCTTGAGAGTTAGGGAACATCAGCACTTACATTTGTTGAAGAAACTGCTATGTCTGGTCTGTATCCAGGTAGCAGGGGCTGGTGGAGTAGCAGTACATAGAGAGGCAGTGGGTCTGGCTAGGTGAGAGAGAGGCAGGGCGCCCCCTGCTGTCCGAAGTGGTGTTACCCCTGAAACACAGCATAGAGGTAATGCCATTTACTAGTGTAAAATTACCTAGAACAGTTATAAATCAGCTAATGCAAATTATCCTGTCTTGTTATTATTCTGGGTGTTAATGACAGGTCCGGGACGATATCAGTATCGTGATACTCGTTAGTATCGTGGCAAGGAAACAAAACACGAAGCGGATTTAACTTGTTTAGGAAAATATCCCTAATGTTGAAAACAAACATGTTGTCATCCAGAATCACATGTACAGTCCCTCTGGAAAGTATTCAGAACTCTTTACTTTTTCCACATTTTGTTACATTATTCTAGAATGGATTAAATAGTTTCCCCCCTCATCAATCTACACACAATACCACATAATGACAAAGCAAAAAACCGTTTCTTTTATTGGCAGTGATTACAGCCTCGAGTCTTCTTGGGTATAACGCTACACTGTATTTGTGGAGTTTCTCCCATTCTTCTCTGCAGATCCTCTCAAGCTCTGTCAGGCTGGATGGGGAGTGTCACTGCACAGCTATTTTCAGTTCTCTCCAGAGATGTTCTCTCAGGTTCAAGTCCGGGCTCTGGCTGGGCCACCCAAGGACATTCAGACTAGTTCCGATGCCACTCCTGCATTGTCTTGGTTGTGTGCTTAGGGTCGTTGTCCTGTTAGAAGGTGAACCTTTGGAGCAGGTTTTCATAGGAACAGGAGTTAGAATTTAGCAGTCACTTCTTCTAAAGCTGAAAGGGGACTTCTAAATGTCATTATTTCAGCTTTAGAAGAAATGACTGCTAAATTCTAATAAATCCTATAATCTGGTAGCATAGCAAAAATACAGAAATCGGTGTTGGTAGCCAAAGTCGTTTTACTGTAATGCAGTTGATTGGTGATGATGTTATGCAGCAAAAAAACACATATCAAAATCGAACTTCATTATCCACATTGTGGACCTGTTACAATACATGAATCAAATCCAATTCATGATGGGTTTGACGAATATCCAATTTGTTAGATCAGATTTGTTGAATGTGCACCGATCCGGTATCCTTCTTCTATCCCCACGGTCTGCATTCTATTGAACTCTTTACCGCATCGATGTCATGATATTTCTGGAATGTTTTATTCTCCCTGTCAATTTTTTTTATTTTGGTGATAGTTCTCAAAGATGATCTTGTTTAAAAATATATTGCTCCATTATATTTATGACAATTTATCTGGTTTTAGCCATTTACAGTTGAAGTTGGAAGTTTACATAGACTTTGGTTGGAGTCATTAAAACTTGTTTTTCAACCACTCCAGAAATGTCTTGCTAACTGTAAGTATACACTGAAAACTTTTCGCATCCTGAAAATGATTCCTCCCCCCAATGGCGGTACGCTGCTGCTAAGTACATATAAGGGAAACACTGGCATCCATTTGTGTGATTGGAAGGCACCCTTATAGCTCGCTCTCGTTCCAGTGTATTCAGTATCTCTATCCATCTCGCTACATTTGCTACAGAGAGAATATTCCATGGACCTCCAGAGCCTTCTGACCAACTACCTGCGATCTCTCCGGAGCAGAGAAGTAAGCTCCTCTGGTGGCAATGTTTTATGCACTATGTAAACTTCCTTCACTATGGCTGTTTGTCTGTGTGATGAAATACACTCACCAGACAGTTTATTAGTCATGTGGCCATGGCTTACTATATAAAGCATGCATACAGGCATTCAGTTACTGTTCAATTTAACGTTAGAATGGGCAAAACATGGGACTTAAGTGACTTTGAGCATGGTATGAACGTCGGTGCCAGGTTCGAGTGTCTCAGAAACATCCGCCTCCCTGGGCTTGTGTAGGGTTTACTGAGAATGATGCAAAATACACACAAAAAAGAGAATGGGAAATATCGTGCAAGCTAACAGGCAGGCCACAAACAGACATAATGGCACAGTACAACAGTGGTGTGCAGAACGGCATCTCAGAAGGCACAACTCATCGATCCTGCTGCTATTGCAGCAGATGACCAGACCGGGTTCCACTACTATCAGCTAAAAACAAGAAGAAGCGGCTCCAGTGGGTACGCGATATCCAACACTGGACAATTGAGGAGCGGAAAAACATTGCCTGGAACATGATAAGCGAGTTCAGTTTACTTGAGTAGCCTGCACAGTCCTCAGACCTCAAGCAATACAGCATCTTTGGGATGAGACAGAACAGGCTGTTCACGTCAGCATGGACCAATATCCCTGTGGAATGTTTCCGACATATTGTAGAATACGCCGAAGAATTCATGCTTTTCTGGAGGAAAAGTGAGGTACGACCTAGTAATAGATGGGTGTATCTAATAAACTGTCCGGTGAGTATATCCCAGATGAGGCTAAAGATTAGGACAAATAGACGTGAATATATACTGAACAAAAATACAAAACGCAATATGCAACAATTTCAAAGATTTTACTGAGTTACAGTTCATAGAAGGAAATCAGTTAATTGAAATAAATTAATTTGCCACTATCCTATGAATTTCATATGACTGGGGAGGGGTGCAGCAATGGGTGGGCATAGGCCCAACCATCAGTCAATCCAAATGAGTTTTCCCTACTAAAGTACTTTATTACAGACAGAAATATTCCTCAGCACCCCTCACAGGCAAACCGTCAACCCCCATAATACATTAGCAAAAAAAACTATTAAAGTCTTGTCTTCTCATCAGTGGAATGATAACAGCAAGGAGAAGCAACCAACATTTTAAAATTAACGTTGTAAAAAGATTCTCATTATTTTGACCTCCCCACATTATAAATTAGAAGAACTGTAAATTCTTACATAACCTAGTAGCTAGAAAGGTAACTCAAAACACATTTTCGCCAAGAGCAGCTGTTTAGCTGGTTAAACAAATGTTAGCCATGTGTAGGCAAACATGTATGTCCAAGTCAAGAAAGCTTACTGGTAACCAGCAGGACTTGCCACACTGATAGGCTTTGAAAAAGCACCAGCGAATTGGCAATGTCAGACACTCCAGTGAGTGTAATACCAAAGACAGTAGCAACTCTAATTTGCTCAAAATTATTTGAGAATTAAAAGGTAATTAGAATATATTGTTTTTTCTAGTGTAGTTATGTAATAAAAAAAATCGTTTATTATGTTGTTTCTAGCAATATTCATAAAAACATTGAACCTTTCTCCACTTTTTTATTTATTCACATTTTTGCGGACTCCGTGCGTACTGCACAAAAATAATAAACGATTTTTGTTGAATACCCCTGGCCTAGGCAACTAGTTATTGTCGTCACGCGATGGACCAGGCATTCATCAGAAAGCGATCCAAACGAAATACGGATAAGAATCCCATTGTGATGGAATGGTTAGTTTACATAGCTTGCTGGCTGTCTGGCTAAATGACAAGCCGAGTATGACAAGCTATAGCTAGCTAGTATTAGCCATAGCATAGTGTGCAGAATTTGTCTATGAAAATATACATTATTCCAATAAGACTGCACAGTTCAGTATAAAATCCGATTACATATTCTAGGGCCCTTTTTGGGTAAAACATCTGTGTGACAGAAATGTGTAATTTAGGAAATATATTCACCTCCCAGCGTAATTCGGAGGGCACAGCAAACCCGTATGGACGCCGCCATCTTGATGTTGTGAAAGGTCCTGAATAGCATAACAGGTAGGCTGAGATGTGCCTGTAAAGAATGAATATGATTGAGTTTGTTTAATTGGGAAACGAGATAACGTTACATTATTGATAAACTACAGGTAAATATGTTTAAAATGCATTTAGATGAAAGCTATATGAAATGTAATGAAAGTTATAGCTAATGAAGTACAGTGTTTTGATTTTACGCGTGTAGGCTACATCTGTCCAACATCTGATATTGGTATAGGGCTGATTGGTTAATAATTATTGGGTGGGATGGCATATACTCTAACCCTATTATTCAGTGTGAAATAGCTGTACAAATAAATTAGCTCGATTTCTTCTGGCTATTTGTGACACATTTGCAAATTTTTATCAGGTTTTAAATGCTAATTTCTATAGATTTTTATTTTTTAAAGGGAAAGAATACAGACAAATCTTAATTTACAATTGGGAAAATTTACAAGGCTAAGGGGGGCCTTACAGAGGGGAACTTAAAATCTGGTACAGTCTAATCAGTCTTAGTACCATGGCCATGAAATACTGTACTGAATACTGTTAGGGTTGCGTCAATTCGAATCTGGTATCAGAACAAGTTATAACACTGAGTCACTGATTGTACTCTATGTACTTTTATTAGCTAAGCAATAAATGGCAAATGCAATTTTCGTATATACGGGCTCACTGTAATACCACGCAGGGCAGAACAGGGAACTGACAGGATGTACGTAAACAGCTGTTCTTATACTGTGATAGACATAGTTCCAACCCGTCTGTTGGCCTATCACAGTAGAGGCTGAGCGTGGTTTAGACTTGCTCAGCCTATCGCAGGCGCTCAGGCTGGTCCCCGCCTCTTGGCGCCTCTTGGAGTCCACCCTCTGTCGATGTATAGATTCTCACTGTTCTGGTATCACCCCCTAGTTATAACAGTTGCTCAGTTCCTGCTATTGTGTTGTTCAGTATTCTTCCATCTCAATTAAACCTCGTGATGACCACCCCTCCCTATACCTGATTAACCACAACTTTGTAAGATACAGCAAGACCATTTCAAGGACAGCTTTTTTCCATCTACGTAACATTGCAAAAATCAGAAACTTTCTGTCCAAAAATGATGCAGAAAAATTAATCCATGCTTTTGTCACTTCTAGGTTAGACTACTGCAATGCTCTACTTTCCAACTACCTGGATAAAGCACTAAATAAACTTCAGTTAGTGCTAAATACGGCTGCTAGAATCCTGACTAGAACCAAAAAAATGTATCATATTACTCCAGTGCTAGCCTCCCTACACTGGCTTCCTGTCAAAGCAAGGGCTGATTTCAAGGTTTTACTGCTAACCTACAAAGCATTACATGGGCTTGCTCCTACCTATCTCTCTGATTTCACAAGACGCAGGCCTCCTAATTGTCCCTAGAATTTCTAAGCAAACAGCTGGAGGCAGGGCTTTCTCCTATAGAGCTCCATTTTTATGGAACAGTCTGCCTACCCATGTCAGAGACGCAAACTCGGTCTCAACCTTTAAGTCTTTACTGATGACTCATCTCTTCAGTGGGTCATATGATTGAGTGTAGTCTGGCCCAGGAGTGAGAAGGTGAACGGAAAGGCTCTGGAGCAACGAACCACCCTTGCTGTCTCTGCCTGGCCGGTTCCCCTCTTTCCACTGGGATTCTCTGCCTCTAACCCTATTACAGGGGCTGAGTCACTGGCTTACTGGGGCTCTCTCATACCGTCCCTGGGAGGGGTGCGTCACCTGATGTCCCTGGGAGGGGTGCATCACCTGTCCTCGGATGGGGCCACAGTGTCTCCTGACCCCTCCTGTCTCAGCCTCCAGTATTTATACTGCAGTAGTTTATGTGTCGGGGGGCTAGGGTCAGTTTGTTATATGGGGTGGCAGGGTAGCCTAGTTAGAGCGTTGGACTAGTAACCGCAAGGTTGCAAGTTCAAACCCCTGAGCTGACAAGGTACAAATCTGTCGTTCTGCCCCTGAACAGGCAGTTAACCCACTGTTCCTAGGCTGTCATTGAAAATAAGAATTTGTTCTTAACTGACTTGCCTAGTTAAATAAAGGTAAAATAAATAAATATCTGGAGTACTTGTCCTATTCGGTGTCCTGTGTGAATTTAAGTGTGCTCTCTCTAATTCTCTCTTTCTTTCTTTCTCTCTCTCGGAGGACCTGAGCCTTAGGACCATGCCTCAGGACTACCTGACATGATGACTCCTTGTCCCCAGTCCACCTGGCCGTGCTGCTGCTCCAGTTTCAACTGTTCTGCCTTATTATTATTGGACCATGCTGGTCATTTATGAACATTTGAACATCTTGGCCATGTTCTGTTATAATCTTCACCCGGCACAGCCAGAAGAGGACTGGCCACCCCACATAGCCTGGTTCCTCTCTAGGTTTCTTCCTAGGTTTTGGCCTTTCTATGGAGTTTTTCCTAGCCACCGTGCTTCTACACCTGCATTGCTTGCTGTTTGGGGTTTTAGGCTGGGTTTCTGTACAGCACTTTGAGATATCAGCTGATGTACGAAGGGCTATATAAATAAAATTGATTTGGTCACACCATGTGCTCAATATTGTCACATACAAACACAAGGACAAAGCATCTGCTGGGCTGTTATCTACAGTTTTGCAACATGCAGGTCACACCATGTTACTCAGTTCTTGTCACACATACACAAACAGGCAAGTAGTTGTAGCAAGCAGTTGTTTAATCTCATGATGATGCTCAAGTGCACAAATGCAGATACTTCACACAGCCAACATCAGATAATATTTAATCATATATATGGTAATGGCTATAATGTAAAACACAGAATCCCACAATCCCCCTTTTTCACACCCCCAAGGGTGTGAATAAATTTTTTGCAATGAATCAGATAACAGTTACAAAGTTTAAAATACCTTAATGTCCTCCATTCGATCCCACTATGTACTAGATTGGCTACCAGCCACCTAGGAACTTAAAACCCTCATGTCAAAAGAGAACAGCTCAGTTAAAAACAGAATAAAAGAAAATGGTGTTAAATTTAAGTCCCCCTTTTGACACCCCCTAGGGTGTCACTCATTAACCTTTAGTTCAGCGGTTCCAACATAGTAATAGGTTAATAGAATTTCATGAAAATAATAAAAAGTTTATTATTAATAAAACATTATTATTGTTTTGTTTTTTACAGAAACAGAAAAAAATCAACCAAGAAAAATTGAAAAAAAAATCAACAAGTGATATATGCTTTTGTCTCCCCCTTTTGACACCCATAAGGGTGTCACTTATCAAAAACAGAATAAAACTTTGTTTATTGACATGTAAGATATAGGATAAAACTTTGGTCATGGAAAACAGAGTAAAGCAGAGCAAAGCATTATTATAAACCATCTGGTCCTCTCAGCTACTCCTATCCTGCACCAGGTGGGCACCATGCCACCCAGGGACTCCAAACCTTCACAACAGGGAGAACAAACATACTGGAAAGAAAACTTATCATAAAACAAAAATGTAAAAGAAGGAACTATGGTGGTGTAATATTTATTCTACTACCTCACCCACAGCATACCATGGGTCATCCTCAGTCAGTCCCATCCTCCCCTGAAAGCTTGATTCAGTATCAGCATCTCCAACTGGAGCATCAAGCAAAGGCATCATGCCTGAAGCCTTCACCACATCTGTAACAGACTTCTTAAAACATGGTATGATGCAAGCAGCACAACACATCAATAATAAAAATAAAATAATTAGGGTCAGAAATCCAGTAACCACCATACCAGTGTACTTACCAAACCAGGCTCCCAGCCAAGAGAACAGTCCAGACTCCTTGTAACGCTCCGGGTGTCGTGGGTGTGGAGTCAGACGCAGGAAACAGAGAGTGCAATACTGTGCTCTTTAATGCACTCACGCAACACGGGGGATGAAAACAGTACAGCAGAATACACGACCAGGAACAAACACGTTCCTCTACTACATAACCGAAGGTCACAATAATTAATCCCGCACAAAGAAACAGGCGGGCCGACTGTCTAATAAAGCCCAACTAATGAATCACTAACAGGTGCTAACAATAAACATACAAGGAGGGGGAGGAAAGACAATCAGTGGCAGCTAATAGACCGGGAAGGGGAGCCCTCGGTCGGACTCGTGACAGTATCCCCCCCCCCTGACGTGCGGCTCCCGCAGCGCGCCGACACCGGCCTCGAGGTCGACCAGGAGGACGAGGTGCAGGGCGATCCGGATGGAGGCGATGGAAATCCCTCAACATTGATGGATCCAAGACCGTACCCCTCCCAGTCCACGAGGTACTGCAGGCCCCTCACCCGGCCTCTTGAGTCCAGAATGGCCCGTATCGTATACGCCGGGGACCCCTCGATGTCCAGAGGGGGGGAGGGACCTCCGGCACCTCACTGTCCTGCAGGGGACCAGCTACCACCGGCCTGAGGAGAGACACATGAAACGAGAGGTTAATATGATAATAGGAAGGGAGTTGTAATCGATAACACACCTCGTTTATTCTCCTCAGGACTTTAAAGGGCCCTACACACTGCGGACCCAGCTTCCGGCAGGGCAAGCGGAGGGGCAGCACTCCTCTTCTGCCGTCCACTCGCTTGTTGGAGAGATTCCTGGATGGCCCTCCAGGTCTCCTTGGAGCGCTGTACCCATTCCTCCACCGCAGGAGCTTCGGTCTGGCTCGGATGCCATGGTGCCAGGACCGGCTGGTACCCTAACACACACTGAAAAGGGCACACCACAGTAGAGGAGTGGCGTAGTGAGTTCTGGGCCATTTCAGCCCAGGGAATGTATCGTGCCCACTCCCCTGGCCGATCCTGGCAATACGACCGCAGAAACCTACCCACCTCCTGGTTCACTCTCTCCACCTGCCCATTACTCTCGGGGTGATAACCGGAGGTCAGGCTGACAGAGACCGCCAAACGCTCCATGAACGCCCTCCATACTCGGGACGTGAATTGGGGGCCCCGATCAGAAACGATGTCCTCCAGCACCCCGCAGTGCCGAAAGACATGGGTGAATAATGCCTCCGCAGTCTGTAGGGCTGTAGGGATACTGGGCAACGGGAGGAGACGGTAGGACTTAGAGAACCGATCCACAATCACCAGAACCGTGGTGTTCCCCTGAGACGGGGGAAGATCGGTCAGGAAATCTACGGATAGATGTGACCATGGCCATTGTGGAACGGCGAGGGGTTGTAACTTCCCTCTGAGAAGGCGCCTAGGAGCCTTACTCTGGGCGCACACCGAACAGGAGGAGACATAAACCTTAACGTCCCTAGCCAAGGTGGGCCACCAATACCTCCCCCTAAGGCTCCCGACTCTCCTCGTCACCCCAGGGTGACCCGAGGAGGGTAGGACGTGAGCCCACCGAATCAGTTGGTCCCAAACACCAAGCGGCACGTACTTTCGCCCCGCCGGACACTGAGGAGGCGCGGGTTCCTCCCGTAACGACCCCGCTCGATGTCCGAGTCCACCTCCCATACCACTGGTGCTACTAGCCTCGAGGCGGGAAGGATGGGAGTAGGTTCGGTGGACCTATCCTCCGTGTCGTAAAGGCGGGAGAGTGCGTCAGCCTTTACGTTCTGGGAGCCCGGTCTATGAGACAATGTAAACCGGAACCGGGTGAAGAACATGGCCCACCTTGCCTGATGTGGGTTCAGTCTCCTAGCTGCCCGAATATACTCCAGATTCTGGTGGTCGGTCCAGATGAGAAAGGGGTGCTTAGCCCCCTCAAGCCAGTGTCTACACACCTTCAGAGCCCTGACCACCGCTAGCAACTCCCGGTCCCCCACATCATAGTTACGCTCCGCTGGGCTGAGCTTCTTTGAGAAGAAAGTGCAGGGGCGGAGTTTTGGTGGCGTACCCGAGCTCTGTGATAGCACGGCACCCACCCCAGCCTCGGAGGCGTCCACCTCCACTATGAATGCTAGGGACCATGCGGATGGCTCGGAGCCGGTGGGAAGGCTGATTGATTGGCTGGCTGGCTGGCTTTAGGACTTTGAAGTGCACAGCTGCAGTTGTTGAACAGCGCAACTTCTCTCACACTTGAGTTGATGAAAGCAGTGCAGACAAGAAGATAGCTAGATAACTGCTGTTAAACCCAAACTAAATTTGGGTTTAATCACGGTGCTGAGCTAGCTAATAGCTAATTTCTGTATATTTGTTATAAAATGTTATGTATGTTCATTATCGACTGATATTAATGACACTACCTCAGCTATGGTGATAATGGCTGGAGTAATCTTTACTTGTATTTGCTGTTCTCCACATAGTTTTTGAGAGCTTTTACATCTCATCGTATATAGACTTGTTTATACTATATTATTGACTGTATGTTTGTTTTACTCCATGTGTAACTCTGTGTCGTTGTATGTGTCGAACTGCTTTGCTTTATCTTGGCCAGGTCGCAATTGTAAATGAGAACTTGTCCTCAACTTGCCTACCTGGTTAAATAAAGGTGAAATATAAAAAAATATATATATTTTTTAGCAGAAATGCAGTAACGTCGCTTCCTTTGGGGGGAGGGGCATCCTTGGTGTCCTGTTCTAGATGGCACGGTAGAATTAACTTCACAATGGAGACTGAAGTACTAATACTTTTAGCTTTATATCTGAAGCATGGTAACGATTAACACTGTTAACGCAGGCACACTTCCAACTGTAAGACTGCTCATTTACATATCCCCTTGACCTTCAACCTCGAGTGTTACTGGTTGGCTGTTAAACACAAGGGAGTTATGGACTATCATTAAAGGTGTATAGCTCCATCTATTACATTTGGAGGGGGAGACAACACTCAACATGTATCTAACTTTAACATGGATCAAATGTATTTATTTTAATAAATTAGGGAACCTACAAATTAACAGTTGATTGTAGTTTAATCCAATTTTCAATGCTATTTGTGATACTATTTGCTGATTTCCCATGGCCACCCATGACTGGTTTTTGGTCCCCCATTGGCACCCCATCAGAATATTCCTAGAGTAAAAAGTAAAAATGGGGAGACAGTTTTAGGCCTATTAACTGCATTTCAAAGTAGTGTGTACAGTTTCAGCATAAACAATATGCATAAACAAAAAGTAAAAAAGATATGTTATTACAACAGACCCATAGACACACACTGAGTGTTGATGTATATAGCAGAGCAGAAAAGGCCATAGAGAAGCCAGATTTAGACCTTGCATATAATTTAACAGTTTCATTTCATGTCACGCTATACATATAAATAATATATCATAATTTACCAGTTTCTCACAGTTATTTATCCTGGGAAACGGGAGTGGGTTTGGGCGCGAAGTCTCTGTGACCTGGTTCTCGCCATTAAACCCTAGTCTCTGTTCCTGCCATGATCATGATAGCACCAAACAAAGTCTTAACACATGGAACACGCCTTCATGACCCATAATCACTGTGATGAAGTTAAAGACATCTCCAGTGCCTTCGGAAAGTATTAAGAACCATTGACTTTTTCAACATTTTGTTACGTTACAGCCTTATTCTAAAATGGATGAAATAGCTTTTAATCCACATCAATCTACACACAATACCTCATAATGACAAATCAAAACCAGGTTTTTACCAAATGTTGCGAATTTATATATTTAAAAAAAACCTGCTATAGCATATTTACATAACTATTCAGACCCTTTACTCAGTACTTTGTTGAAGCACGTTTGGCAGTGAGTATTGAGTATTCTTGGGTATGACGATACAAGCTTGGCACACCTGTATTTGTGGAGTTTCTCCCATTCTTCTCTGCAGATCCTCTCAAGCTCGGTCAGGTTGGATGGGGAGCATTGCTGCACAGCTATTTTCAGGCCTCTCCAGAGATGTTTGATCAGTTTCAAGTCCGGCTCTGGCTGGGCCACTCAAGGACATTCAGAGACTTGTCCCGAAGCCACTCCTGCGTTGTCTTGGCTGTGTGCTTAGGGTCGTTGTCCTGTTGAAAGGTGAACCTTCACCCCAGTTTGAGGTCCTGAGTGCTCCATAGCAGGTTTTCATCAAGGATCTGTCTGTACTTTGCTCCATTCATCTTTGCCTCGATCCTGACTAGTCTCCCAGTCCCTGCAGCTGAAAAACGTCCCCACAGCATGATGTTGCCACCACTATGCTTCAACGTAGGAATGGTGCAGACCTCCAGTCGTGATGCTTGGCATTCAGGCTAAAGAGTTCAATCTTGGTTTCCTCAGACCAGAGGATCTTGTTTCTCATCGTCTGAGAGTCTTTAAGTACCTTTTGGCAAACTCCAAGTGCATTTTATTGAGGAGTGGCTTCCGTCTGGCCCTACTACCATAAAGGCCTGATTGGTATAGTGCGGCAGAGATGGTTGTCCTTCTGGAAGGTTATCCCATATCCACAGAGGAACTCTAGAGCTCTGTCAGAGTGACCATTGGGTTCTTAGCCACCTCCCGGACCAAGGCCCTTCGCCCCCGATATCTCAGTTTGGCTTGGGCGGTCAGTTCTAGAAAGATTCTTGGTTGTTCCTAACTTCTTCCATGTAAGAATGATGGAGGCCACTCTGTTCTCTGGGATATTAAATCCTGCAGAAATGTTTTGGTACCCTTCCCCAGATTTGTGCCTCGACACAATCCTGTCTCGGAGCTCTACGGACAATTCCTTCGACCTCATGGACCTTATATAGACAGGTGTGTGCCTTTCCAAATCATGTCCAATCAATTGCATTTACCACAGGTGGACTCCAATCAAGTTGTAGAAACATCTCAAGGATAATCAGTGGATACAGGATGCACATGAGTTCAATTTCGAGTTTCCTAGCAAAGGGTCTGAATACTTTTAATAAATTTGCTAAACTGTTTTCGCTTTGTCATTATTGGGTATTGTGTGTAGATTGTTGAGTATTTTTATTTATTTAATCCATTTTAGAATAAGGCTGTAACAAAATGTTGAAAAACTAAAGGGGTCTGAATACTTTCCGAAGACACTGTAAGCTGAAAGCACTCAAATTTGCCAGCTGCCAAGAACCTTACTGACAGTCCTTTGCTCTCCTTTGAAAAAAAACTCTTGTCATCTTTCTTTTCTCTTCTTGTCTGGTAGCACATCCATTGCTAACTTGCTGACCCTATAATGAAGACTGAGACAGTGATTGTGCAAGTCATTCTGTTGCTAGCCAGTTCTTGGCTTCATATCATTCACCATTAATTTTTTTACACAGCCAGAACTACCCAGCGCTAGCTAGTTAGATTAAACCTGACACAGCTAAAAATGACTCAACTGTAAATGTAAAGCTATGTCACGTTGTATAAATGATAGGAGACAGGCGCAGGAATACGTAATAGGGTTTTTTAATACTCCACCCAAAGATACAACATGCCAAGAAAGACACAGGGACAAATCCCAAAACAAACACGTATACAAAAACACAGGGAAGTAACCCAAACAAAGGGCGAGGTTAAACCTCTAATAAATACACGTGACGAGACTCGTAATAACGAGTACACAATACACGCAGCACGAAAGCAGAAACCACAAAGCACAGGTACACACAAGACCGACGAACATGGGAACAGTAACCCACAAGACAATGGTGAACAGAGGGCACATATATACAATTACTAATCAGGGGAAATGGGAACCAGGTGTGTGTAATGAAACAGTTCAGGTTAGCCTAGAGGCCTGTGACGTAGACCCCCTGGTGCACGGAATGAGCAGCAGTACCAGGGGAATCCCTGACAAACTAGCTCATAGCCAGGAGAAAGCTAATGGTTGCTGACTTTTGTACTAACATATAAAAGGTTATTTACATTCATACACTTTTTAATTAAACTTGCTTTGTTGTTGCCATCAATTACTTTACCCGGTGCGGTGAGTAATGATGGTGGATGTGCACAGTGCTTTTTCTCCCATTATAGCTTCTGTGACCGCATGGGCAGCACTATTGGGGCTATCTCCATTTAATGTAGTAAATGTTATTCTTCTTCATTGGCTGATTGTTCCCAACTCTTAGGAATCACCACACAGTTGACCACTTTCAAATGGTGGAAGCCCTCAGTGGCAATCTCCATGCTAATACAGGTTATATCCATGATGAGTCCTCCATCTACTGTATCTCTATGACAACAGGCAAATTCCAATGTGAAGTAATTTTATCAAATGCCAAGTTTGTCCACTTATATCAGTGCATTTGTAACAATCTAACCATTATGAAACTTCTATTAAATTATATAAGCCTCACGTAGCAAATGAGCAAAAACATTTTTTGTTGACCAAATTTATCATATGCTTATATGCCCTTGTTCACATGTTCAACTCAAAGAGCATGGCTCCTGCTATGCTTATTGCCACTGTGTGTTCTAATTACAAACAGTTTCAGCATTTAATGAGACTTCTAACACCTGCAGGAGGCAAGAAGTGAAATGTGTCTTCTTAGTCAGAATATCCTGTTACAGCTCTTGTCTCTCTTATTACATGGAATGGAAATGGGAATTTATGTACAGTACCAGTCAAAGGTTTGGACATACCTACTCATTCCAGGGTCTTTCTTTATTTGGACTATTTTCTACATTGTAGAATAATAGTGAAGACATCAAAACTATGAAATAACACATATGTAATCATGTAGTAACCAAAAAAGTGTTAAACAAATCAAAATATATTTGAGATTTGAGATTTTTAAAAGTAGCCACCCTTTGCCTTGATGACAGTTTTGCACACTCTTGGCATTCTCTCAACCAGCTTCACCTGGAATGCTTTCCCAACAGTCTTGAAGGAGTACCCACATATTCTGAGCACTTGTTGGCTGCTTTGCCTTCACTCTGCGGTCCAACGCATCCCAAACTATCTCAATTGAGTTGAGGTCGGGTAATTGTGGCGGCCAGATCATCTGATACAGCACTCCATCGCTCTCCTT
Organism: Oncorhynchus kisutch; assembly: GCF_002021735.2. Lineage (NCBI taxonomy): Eukaryota > Metazoa > Chordata > Actinopteri > Salmoniformes > Salmonidae > Oncorhynchus > Oncorhynchus kisutch. Next base: position 28,112,519 of record NC_034184.2, read on the forward strand.
TTTGGTCAAATAGCCCTTATACAGCCTGGAGGTGCATTGGGTCATTGTCTTGTTGAAAAACAAATGGTAGTGCCACTAAGCGAAAACCAGATGGGATGGCGTATCGCTGCAGAATGCTGTGGTAGCCATGCTGGTTAAGTGTGCCTTGAATTCTAAATAAATTACAGACAATGTCACCAGCAAAGCACCATCACACCTCCTCCCCCATGCTTCATGTTGGGAACCACACATGCGGAGATCATCCATTCACCTACTCTGCATCTCACAAAGTCATGGCGGTTGGAACCAAAAATCTCAAATTTGGACTCATCAGACCAAAGGACAGATTTCCACCGGTCTAATGTCCATTGCATGTGTTTCTTGGCCCAAGCAATTCTCTTCTTATTATTGGTGTCCTTTAGTAGTGGTTTCTTTGTCAGCAATTCAACCATGAGGGCCTGATTCACACAGTCTCCTCTGAACAGTTGATGTTGAGATGTGTCTGTTACTTGAACTTTGTGAAGCATTTATTTAGGCTGTGATTTCTAAGGGAAACGATTTCTGGGGTTGGTAGAGTGCTTCACTTCTGTTGTTATTACAGAACGCTTGGATCTACCCTTAAAGAGATGGGTGGGGCTAAAACTTAAGAGGGTGTGAACGATGCTGAATGGGCATAGACAAAGAAGGGCTCTCCAGTAGTAGTACCAAAAGATTCAAAGGCCATTTTCTCAAAAGTGAGTTTACAAGTTTATCAACTTTCAAAGCAAAATTACTCTCTCATTGTTCCTCAACTGTAGTGAATGATATACCATTTTGTAGCTCTGAGTCTATTTAAAAAAAACACAATTTAACATTTTGCTTCATAAGACCGATTTTAGCTGATCGGTCACATATAAAATATATTTTGATTTGTTTAACACTTTTTTGGTTACTAGAAGATTCCATATGTGTTATTTCTTAGTTCTGATGTCTTCACTATTATTCTACAATGTAGAAAATAGTAAAAATTAAGAAAAACCCTGGAATAAGTAGGTGTGTCTAAACTTTTGACTGGTACTGTATGTGGATTTTCTTATTGCCATTTGTATAATTTATCTACCTACCTACCTTGCCTGCTGTTGGACAAAGAGAAAGAAAGGTCAGGAAAGGAACCTGGGGATGTGAATACAAATCAACATAGCTCAATCAGCTGTCACGCCCTGGTCTTAGTATTTTGTGTTTTCTTTATTATTTTGGTCAGGCCAGGGTGTGACATGGGTTATTTATGTGGTGTGTTTTGTCTAGAAGTTTTTTGTAGGTCATGGGATTGTGGTTAGTGAGGTTGTCTAGAAAAGTCTATGGTTGCCTGGAGTGGTTCTCAATCAGAGGCAGGTGTTTATCGTTGTCTCTGATTAGGAACCATATTTAGGCAGCCATATTCTTTGAGTGTTTTGTGGGTGATTGTTCCTGTCTCTGTGTTTGTTTGCACCAGATAAGGCTGTTTAGGTTTTCACGGTTCTTGTTTTGTATTGTTCGTGTTTATCTTTTATTAAAGATGAATCAAAATAACCACGCTGCATTTTGGTCCTCCTCTCCTTCACCGGAAGAAAACCTTAACATCAGCATGATAAACTCCTGTCCAACAGGATAAGCCTCAGTGCATCACCAGACCCAGGCTTCTGCAATTTTCCGGGAATATGACAGGAAACAAATTAAGATTCTTGAAGGTTCCTCTCCCACTGTCAGTGCAACAAGGACAGTTCAAGCTTTTTCCCCTTAAAATGAATTATAAAATCTACAGGGTTCGAATAAGGCAATTACAGAGTACATTTGATGAAAATACTTCAGGTTCCACCATTATCTGCTCTTCCTGGGATCTTGATTACAAATTTACAGCCTTTTTCTAAGAGTAAATGTGAGTGTTTACTCGTCTGGGCTGACTGTCAGACCTGAGTGAAGCTACTGCACTCATATGGGGCATTGTAGGAGGCAGGAGAGCTATATCTTATCATATTGATGCAGGTGTTGCATAAGCATAAGCATAATGAAGCATAATGAACTAAGAATCTAAATGAACAAATAGTTCTAAGTTTCTCACTCCCAGCCATCCATGCACTTTTTAAGTGATAACTTTCCAGTGCCAATTATACTCCAGATTATCTTTTGATCAAGTTTGACATAACACTACTTTATTTTGGAGCAAAATAATGAATCATATCCATTCAAATATGTTCTGAAACATTGTCAATTTCACTTTTCAATGACGCATGACTGTAATGACACTGTAATTACATTGTAATGACTCTTTTCTTACAAGAGGGACAAGTCTATCACTTCACCTCATCTGTCTGGCCTAGCAGGCTCGGGGGACTAGATTGGTGGACACTTCAAGCTTCAGTCTAGTTTAGAGCTGCATGCTATTTTTCATCAGTTCCCCAGGCCTTTCGTCCTGGTCTTTGATAGACACTTCCATAATCACACTCTATTCACCCTGCTATGTATAATTACCCTTCCTCGGGCTACCGGCTGGGGCCTTTTTTGTGTGTGCAGCGGGTCACCCATCACTCCTGCCGTATGGCTTAGCTGTAATTGCTGTGTGGCGAGGTGGGTAAAATATCCACGGTGTGATTCGCAATTGCATGCTATTCAGTGTAATTGTCACGGCATTACCTTGCTTTTCTTCGTTGCAATCAAAGGAGTGACAGTGAAAGCAATAATATCAAGATTTTTTTTTAATGGAAGGGTGTTAACTGCTACGGTAATCAAGCTAAGTTACACACACAGAGGGCTTCTTCACAAAAAGACTGACTAAAAAAGGTGAGGCAAAACCAGTTTTGAAACATTAAATTAGCACATACATGCAGACAGACAGACAGTACAGTATATCCATACACACGGAGTCACTGTCCCTCCTATCCATATCCAGTCCAGAGTCTACTGTCCAGGCCAGGCTATTCCTGAAGGGATCCTGAAGGTGTTGATGGGGAGCAAGCCTCCAGCCCTCACATTGATTGATATCAGCCTGTAATCTCCAAAGAGACCTTTAGAAGTCTGATTTAGTGCGCAACCTGACTGGGATCGATATGTGCCTGTTAGCACCATGCAGCTCTGGACCAAGCCACTGACTCTGGTAGCTACTGAGGCAAGAGCGGGAAGGAGGGGAGGAAGGGAAAGAGAGAGAGAGAGGGGCGGAGGGAAGTAGAGCGGGAGAGAGAGGACCCAGGGATCCAACCTTTTTCTACCCCTCAGGAAACTCACTGAACAGAATCTACCAATGATGGGAACCTTTCGATCCAAAAAGGTTTTTATTTAGGGAAAATGGCGAGACCATTGTAAGAAAGCAACTTATAATAGGGGCTTGTAGATGCTTTTGGTGTATTCACTTGCTCCTCATGCATAGAGATAAACTATTTCAACCAGGTGAAGTCTCATGGGTGAAATTATGATTTATCTTTATCTTCCCAGGCATATGCTGTTTTCCTCTCCAGGTATATCACTCCATAGCCATTTAGCTTGAGACATTTTATTTAAGACTATTGATATGAAATAATTGCTTTTCTGGGGAAAAGAGACTTACCAACTCAGTGTCTCCCGTTCCATTTGGAGGACAATTTGTCTGTGTACTTTGTAAGCTGGAAACACAAAGTACATTTAACTGAAGTAATATCCAGCCATAATCAAATTGAAGGCTGTCACATTAGGGCTTGGCAAAACATGAGACAAAGTATTGGCAGGTCCTCTGGCCATTTCCTGTGATTTCTTTCCGTCCCTGAAACACCCATTACAAATATTAGTGCTGAAGAAAGCATCAGGCTGTGGCTGTGTCGTTCAAGGCTTTGTCATTACCGGCCGTGACCGGGAGTCACATAAGGCTGTGCAAAATTGGCCCAGCGTCGTCCGGGTTAGGGGAGGGTTTGGCAGTGGGGGCTTTACTTGGCTCATCTCACTCTAGTGACTTCTTGTGGTGGGCCAGGCGCCTGCAGGCTGATTTCGGTTGAGGGGTGTTTCCTCTGACACATTGCTGCAGCCGGCTTCCGGGTTAAGCGAGCGAGTGTTAAGAAGCGCGGTTTGGCGGGTCATGTTTCGGAGGACGGATGACTCGACCTTCACCTCCCGAGCCCATTGGGAGTTGCAGCGATGAGACAAGATTTTAATCACGAAATTGGGGAGAAAAAGGGGAGAAAAAAAGGAAATCTTAAGTCCGACATGACTGTGTTCAAGTGCTTTTTGGAGGAAATCTTCAACCAATAAAATTAGCTAGCTAGATGAACTAGCTAACATTGCTAATAAAGTTAGTTTGCTTGAGGTATCTGTCCAGTGTTACAGATTTCGATGAAATATTACCTCAAATGTATTACAATATGAATCAAATGTTTAAAAAATATAATTAACTTCTTATGGCTGCAGGGGCAGTATTGAGTAGCTTGGATGAAAGGTGCCCAGAGGTGCCCAGAGTCAACGGCCTGCTCCTCAGTCCCAGTTGCTAATATATGCATGTTATTTTTAGTATTGGATAGAAAGCACTCTGACGTTTCTAAAACTGTTTGAATGATGTCTGTGAGTATAACAGAACTCATATGGCAGCCAAAAACCTGAGAAGAAATCCAAACAGGAAGTGGAAAATCTGAAGTTGGTCGATTTTCAACCCAGCCCCTATTGAATACACAGTGGGATATGGATAAAGATTGAGGCTTCTACTGTGTTGTGGAGCCAGATGGGAGCTCTTTGAGTCAGTGGTCTGGCAGAGAGCCAGGTCCTGGTCATGCGCTTATCACATGATAGCGACCTGCGTTCCATGGCTTCTCTACAGACATAGGAATTCTCCAGTTGAAACTTTATTGAAGATTTATGATAACAACATCCTAAAGATTTATTCTATACTTAGTTTGACAAGTTTCTTCGACCTGTAATATCATTTTTTGAAGTTTTCGTCCGATGTTCAGATAGACCTGCACGAGCGTTTGGATTTGCGTACTAAACGCGCTAACAAAAGTAGCTACTTGGACATAAATAATGGACATTATCGAACAAATCAAGCAGTTATTGTGGAACTAGGATTCCTGGGAGTGCATTCTGATGAAGATTGTCAAAGGTAAGGGAATATTTATAATGTGATTTCTGATTTCTGTTGACTCCAACATGGCAGATAATTTTATTTATTTTCTGAGCACCGTCTCAGATTATTGCAAGGTATGCTTTTTCCGTAAAGTTATTTTGAAATCTGACACAGCGGTTGCATTAGGGAGAGGTATATCTATATTTCCATGTGTAGCAATTGTATTTATCGACATTTATCATGAGTATTTCTGTAAAATGATGTGGCTCTCTACAATATCACCGGATGTTTTTGGAACTAGTGAACGTAATGCGCCAATGTATACTGAGATTTTTTAATATAAATATGAACTTTATCAAACAAAACATACATGTATTGTGTAACATGAAGTCCTATGAGTGTCATCTGATGAAGATCATCAAAGCTTAGTGATGAATTTTATCTCTATATCTGATTTTTGTGACTCCTCTCTTTGGCTGGAAAAATGGCTGTGTTGTTCTGGCTTTGGCTTTGTGTTGTGACTTGGCTTTGACCTAACATAATCGTTTGTGGTGCTTTTGCTGTAAAGCCTATTTGAAATCGGAGACTGTGGTGGGATAAACAACAAGATTACCTTCAAAATGGTATAAGATACGTATGTTTGAGGAATTTTAATTATGCGATTTCTGATGTCTTGAATTTGGCGCCCTGCACTTTCACTTTCACCTTTAACGGGATTGCAGCCCTAAGAAGTTTTAAGGTGTAAGGGGTGCGTACTGGTGGAAGAGAAGTCAGGCGCAGGAGAGTAAAAACTGTACAACGGCGCAGTTTAATAATAAAAATCACCTTAAACAAAAACAATCAATACAATGGGTACAAAACCCGTCGCATTCCAGACATAACGTGCACAAACACTTACAATAAACAATTCCGGACAAGGACATGGGGGGAACAAAGGGTTAAATACACAACATGTAATGATGGAATTGAAACCATGTGTGTGGGAAGACAAGTCAAAACAAATGGAAAATTAAAAGTGGATCAATGATGGCTAGAAGACCGGCGATGCCGACCGCCGCCCGAACAAGGAGAGGAAGCAACTACTGCGGAAGTCGTGACATAAGGATGTTAAAAGCAGTTTTTATCTCTGCCCCTGCTTTGCCTGTTATGAAACAACAAAGTAGTTTGTGTGTATACCGGTCAAAAACAGCTGATTTGCTCAGCCAATGAGATGCGCATACACCTGGATATTAAAATGTGCTCCCACGGCGCCAACAGAGATGGCCGCCTCGCTTCGCGTTCCTAGGAAACTATGCAGTATTTCGTTTTTTTAACGTGTTATTTCTGACATTGGTACCCCAGGTAATCTTAGGTTTCATTACATACATTCGGGGGTAACTACTGAATATAAGAGCAACGTCAACTCACCATCATTACGACCAGGAATATGACTTTCCCAAAGCGGATCCTGTGTTCTGCCTTCCACCCAGGACAATGGATCGGATCCCAGCCTGCGATCCAAAACAACGACGTCGTAAAAGGGGCAAACGAAGCGGTCTTCTGGTCAGGCTCCGGAGACGGGCACATCGCGCACCACTCCCTAGCATACTACTTGCCAATGTCCAGTCTCTTGACAACAAGGTTGATGAAATTCCGAGCAAGGATAGCATTCCAGAGAGACATCAGAGACTGTAACGTTCTTTGCTTCACAGAAACATGGCTCACTCGAGAGACTCTATCGGTGCAGCCACCTGGTTTCTTCACGCATCGCACCGACAGGAACAAGCATCTTTCTGGTAAGAAGAGGGGCGGGGGTATGCCTTATGATTAACGAGACGTGGTGTGATCATAACAACATACAGGAACTCAAGTCCTTCTGTTCACCTGACTTAGAATTCCTCACAATCAAATGTCGACCGCATTATCTACCAATGGAATTCTCTTAGATTATAATAGCCTTATATATTCCCCCCCCCCAAGCAGACACATCGATGGCCCTGAACGAACTTTATTTGATTCTATGTGAACTGGAAACCCTAAGGCTGCATTCATTGTAGCTGGGGATTTTAACACGGCTAATCAGAAAACAAGACTCCCTAAATTCTATCAGCATATCAAATACGCAACCAGGGCAGGTGAAACCGTGGATCATTGTTATTCTAACTTCCGCAATGCATATAAGGCCCTCCCCCGCCCTCCTTTTGGAAAAGCTGACAACGACAGAAACTAAAACAAGAAGCTCCCGCGCTCAGGTCTGTTCAATGCTGGTCCGACCAATCCAATTTCACGCTTCAAGACTGCTTCGATCACGTGGATTGGGATATGTTCCGCATTGCGTCCAACAACAACATTGACGAATACGCTGATTCGGTGAGCGAGTTCATTAGAAAGTGCATTGACGATGTTATACCCACAGCAACGATTAAAACATTCCCAAACCAGAAACCGTGGATTGATGGCAGCATTCGTGCAAAACTGAAAGCGCGAACCACTGCTTTTAACCAGGGCAAGGTGACCGGAAACATGACCAAATACAAACAGTGTAGCTATTCCCTCCGCAAGGCAATCAAACAAGCTAAGCGTCAGTATAGAGACAAAGTAGAGTCGCAATTCAACGGCTCAGACACAAGAGGTATGTGGCAGGGTCTACAGTCAATCACGGATTACAAAAAGAAAACCAGCCCCGTCGCGGACCAGGATGTCCTGCTCCCAGACAGACTAAATAACTTTTGTGCTCACTTTGAGGACAATACACTGCCACTGACACGGCCCGCTACCAAAACCTGCGGACTCTCCTTCACTGCAGGGCTGCAAGGCTGCAGGCCCAGACGGCATCCCCAGCCACGTCCTCAGAGCATGCGCAGACCAGCTGGCTGGTGTGTATACGGACATATTCAATGAATCCTTATCCCAGTCTGCTGTTCCCACATGCTTCAAGAGGGCCACCATTGTTCCTGTTCCCAAGAAAGCTAAGGTAACTGAGCTAAACGACTACCGCCCCGTTGCACTCACTTCCGTCATCTTGAAGTGCTTTGAGAGACTAGTCAACGACCATATCACCTCCACCCTACCTGACACCCTAGACCCACTCCAATTTGCTTACCGCCCCAATAGGTCCACAGACGACGCAATCACAACCACACTGCACACTGCCCCAACCCATCTGGACAAGAGGAATACCTATGTGAGAATGCTGTTTATCGACTACAGCTCAGCATTTAACACCATAGTCCCCTTCAAACTCGTAATCAAGCTCGAGACCCTGAGTCTCGACCCCGCCCTGTGCAACTGGGTACTGGACTTCCTGACGGGCCGCCTCCAGGTGGTGAGGGTAGGTAACAACATCTCTACCCCGCTGATTCTCAACATTGGGGCCCCACAAGGGTGCGTTCTGAGCCCTCTCCTGTACTCCCTGTTCACCCACGACTGCGTAGCCATGCACAGCTCCAACTCAATTATCAAGTTTGCAGACGACACTACAGTGGTAGGCTTCATTACCAACAATGACGAGACGGCCTACAGGAAGGAGGTGAGGGCCCTCGGAGTGTGGTGTCAGGAAAATAACCTCACACTCAACAAAACAAAGGAGATGATTGTGGACACATTGGTGCGGCTGGCTTCCGGGTTGGATGCGCGCTGTGTTAAGAAGCAGTACGGCTGGTTGGGTTGTGTATCGGAGGACGCATGACTTTCAACCTTCGTCTCTCCCGAGCCCGTACGGGAGTTGTAGCGATGAGACAAGATAGTAGCTACTAAACAATTGGATACCAAGAAATTGGGGAGAAAAAGGGATTAAAAAATTCAATAAAAAAAACTAAAAATACAAATAAAAATGATAGACTGATAATTTCTTTGTCAGTAGGCAAACGTACAAAATCAGCCTGGGGATCAAATACTTTTTTCCCTCACTGTACGTTATCAATTTGGGCACCAGGCATGTCCGTATCTCCTCTCTCGGCAGAGTCACTGCCGAACTGCCCGACAGGCTTGCCCTTTCCCCAGGTTTTAGCAAACCAAGTAAAATAGTATTGATGGATTCAGGATTTGGAAATGAACGATGGAACTACTAGGGCACTGTACTATAACAGCAATAAATACAGACGGATTATTTCACATTATTGTCACTATTCCATTTTAGTTGCTAACTAGCTAGCTAATCATGCTCACTAGCAGCTAAGCTAGCTAGCTAACTGCTGCAACCTAGGTAACTATGTTTCCTCTTGACATCCAAATTTGAGCTACAAACTACATCATTTGAAATTGACATGGCTGGCAAGATAGTTGTGTAGGAGTTTTGCTAACACCAGCTGAGGATTGCTTGGCTTGCTAGCTAGTTAGCTTGTGTGCTGTGCGCAATCCTGAGCCTGTGTATCCCACCTTGTTCACACCAGAGAATTTGGGGGGAGGGGGGGGGGGAAGCTGCTGGACATTTTGACAAATCACAGATGGGCCTGTCTTGGTCAAAGAGGATAATGTCATGTCTCAAGCAAATGTCAAGCATTTGTTTCGAATACAGCAACGGTTTGTTTCAAATACACGTTTGAGATGGGGTTTTACTCTAATTTATGCTTTGGCCGTAACTAAAAGTAAAAGATGAGTCAACAACATTATTTGGGTATGAGCAAACAGAATATGAGCTTTTAAAAATGAGATTTTCACGGACAGTTACTTTAAGATTGACAATATGGTCAAAATATCTACACATTATGCACACTGATAAGTTTGTAATCGTCAAAATAGGATTTGCTTTCATCTTCTGGATGAAAATGTGAAAGGTTAGTGGTGAATTGTTGCAACTCGGGTAACAACCACATATCTGAGTTTCCCTCTTATAATTACAACTTGGAGGGTCATTCAAGTGAAACTTCCCAGTCGGAACTCTGAACTTAACTCCGACAGCAAGTGAACGCACATTAGCATATTAACCATAACGGAATGCAATAAAAATATCTCTTCTCTTTGATTTTTTCATAACTAAAAACTCTAAAAAGCACTCTCACATCGGAGTTATCTCATTTCAGGTGTGGGAACAATGAAATTACTTAAAAGAAAAGAGAAACCTACACCCTGCTCATATCCTTTTTTAAAAATTAATCTTAAATGTCGGCCTCATGGCCTTCGTCATAAAGTTTGTAGTCTCATTTCTTCATAATTTAACACAAAGTTTGAAGAAAATCACACATGGCCGATGAATAATTGAACCAACTCTATGTCAGATTAAATATTAATTGTGAAAAGCGACGTAATATTAATTGAAGTGAGCAAAGTTGGAGGCAAACTTTGGCCTTTTCAAAAGAGAGATCCTGTAGAGCAAGGCTCTTCAACCCTTTTTCTGGAGAGCTACCGTCCTGTAGGTTTCCGCTTCAACCATAATCTAGCGCACCTGATTCTAATTATTAGCTAGTTGATAAGATTAATCAGATTTGTTACAACAGGAGTTGAAATGAAAACCTATAGGAGGGTAGCTCTCCAGGAACAGGGTTGGAGAGCCCTGCTGAACAGCAACGCAGTGTTAATTACGAAGGAAGATGGGGAATAAGAGGGTTGGATATTTTTGCATGTATTAATCATATTTTAAATGGCTTCAATATTTCATCAGATGAGAGCGATAGTGTCACTGATTAATCACATCATCGGAGTGACTGACTGAGAGAGAGAAAAAGACTAACGGACGAGAATAATTCTTCATATCAGTAATATAAACAATTGCACATTCCTGCACTGTAGGGCAGAATGAGACACAGTCAGAACAAGTACGTAGGAGGTTGGGAAGAAAGGTGATGTGAGAGAAGGTGATGGAGAGGAAATGAGAAAAAGAGATGAGCAAAGGGAATGAAAGGTTGAAAATGAGAGAGAGGGAAAGAGGGAATGAGGGGGTTAGGGACGTGAGTGTGTTGTTAGGAGGAAGGTGAGCAGGGCTGTAAGAACAGCAGGAGGGGGATCAGAAATGACAGCAGCCTAACTGGAGACGAATGAAACAGGAGCAGAGGTGACCTACAGAGACAAAACCCAGAGCGAGGACAGACAGAAAACAGAAGGAGGTAGAGGAGGAACTGACAGATACAGAGAAAGTTTCAGAGAGAGCAGATACAGACATACAGATACCCAGAGATAGCAGATACAGACATACGGAAACCCAGAGAGAGCAGACACAGACATACGGACACCCAGAGAGAGCAGACACAGACATACGGACACCCACAGAGAGCAGATACAGACATATGGACACCCAGAGAGAGCAGACACAGACATACGGACACCCACAGAGAGCAGACACAGACATACGGACACCCAGGGAGAGCAGAGACAGACATACGGACACCCAGAGAGAGCAGAGACAGACATACGGACACCCACAGAGAGCAGACACAGACATATGGAAACCCAGAGAGAGCAGATACAGACATACGGACACCCACAGAGAGCAGACACAGACATACAGACACCCAGAGAGAGCAGACACAGACATATGGACACCCAGAGAGAGCAAACAACCAGACACAGACAGACTTGAAGGTAACCATGGACAACGGGGATACAGAGAGGCCCTGAGATAAAGGATGGTATAGAGACACACAGAGAGGACGGATACAGATTTACTCTGTTAGACCTAGGACAAATAACACTCAGACATACAGAGATATACTGTCCATAGAGTCTAGGAAGAAAACACATATGAATACAGAGAATAAAACAGACACGAAGAGGCAGAGAGAGCAGAGACAGATCCAGTTCAAATACATACACAACAAACAATCCTTTCAAACCTATACACAGTATCAAATATTCATTGATGTCTGGGCACAGTCAACGCTGATGGGACAAACAGGCATTATAGGTCATGCAATGATTCACTTTTACCTCTGATCTAAAGGACATTGGACTGGGTTTGACATTGGCGTAGACAAGCAGAAGCCACAGTCATGGTTTGATGGTTTTATTGAATAAGTATGTCTCTTTTCAAATGGATGAATTGAATGGACATGACTCTAATGGGCTGGATGAATTAAGGGACTGTGGTTGTAATGAAATGGAACTGCTCTCCTGGCGAGTAACAACTGCACATAGAGCAACCGTACTGTGAGGTCATCATCACTGGCCAGGAGGAGGAGGACGGAGGTCATGTAAGGGTGGAACACTATTTGTACTTTGGTATTTTATTAGGGATCCCCATTAGTTCCTGCCATGGCAGCAGATAGTCTTCCTGGGGTCCAGAAAAATGAAGGCAGTGATATACTATTTTAAATATGACATTACATTTCATAACACTTTACCCAATACATTTAGCGTGTTCCCTCAGGCCACTACTCCACTATCACATATTTACAATACAACATCCATGTGTACGTGTGTGTAGAGTGTGTGTCTTTTCATGTATATGTGTGTCTGTGCCTGTGTGTGTGTATCTACTCACAGTCCCCATTATTCCATAAGGTGTATTTTTATCCGTTTTTTATGTCTACTGATTGCATCAGTTACTTGCTGTGGAATAGAGTTCCATGTATCCATGGCGCTATGTAGTACTGTGCGCCTCCCATAGTCTGTTCTTGACTTGGGGATTGTGAAGAGACCTCTGGTGGCATGTCTTGTGGGTTATGCATGGGTGTACAAGCTGTGTGATAGTAGTTTAAACAGACACCTCAGACACCTTCCAGACTCATATCAAACATCTCCAATCGAAAATCAAATCAAGAGTCGGCTTTCTATTCCGCAACAAAGCCTCCTTCACTCACGCCGCCAAGCTTACCCTAGTAAAACTGACTATCCTACCGATCCTCGACTTCGGCGATGTCATCTACAAAATGGCTTCCAACACTCTACTCAGCAAACTGGATGCAGTCTATCACAGTGCCATCCGTTTCGTCACTAAAGCACCTTATACCACCCACCACTGCGACTTGTATGCTCTAGTCGGCTGGCCCTCGCTACATATTCGTCGCCAGACCCACTGGCTCCAGGTCATCTACAAGTCCATGCTAGGTAAAGCCCCGCCTTATCTCAGGTCACTGGTCACGATGGCAACACCCATCCGTAGCACGCGCTCCAGCAGGTGTATCTCACTGATCATCCCTAAAGCCAACACCTCATTTGGCCGCCTTTCGTTCCAGTACTCTGCTGCCTGTGACTGGAACGAATTGCAAAAATCGCTGAAGTTGGAGACTTTTATCTCCCTCACCAACTTCAAACATCAGCTATCTGAGCGGCTAACCGATCGCTGCAGCTGTACATAGTCTATTGGTAAATAGCCCACCCTTTCTCACCTACCTCATCCCCATACTGTTTTTATTTATTTACTTTTCTGCTCTTTTGCACACCAATATCTCTACCTGTACATGACCATCTGATCATTCATCACTCCAGTGTTAATCTGCAAAATTGTAATTATTTGCCTACCTCCTCATGCCTTTTGCACACATTGTATATAGACTCCCCCTTTGGTTTCTACTGTGTTATTGACTTGTTAATTGTTTACTCCATGTGTAACTCTTTGTTGTCTGCTCACACTGCTATGCTTTATCTTGGCCAGGTCGCAGTTGCAAATGAGAACTTGTTCTCAACTAGCCTACCTGGTTAAATAAAGGTGAAATAAATAAAAAAATTCAGTATGTCAACACTTCTTACAAAAACGAGTAGTAATGAAGTTAATCTCTCCTCCACTTTGAGCCATGAGAGATTTACATGCATATTATTAATATTAGCTCTCCGTGTACATTTAAGGGACAGCCGTGCTGCCCTGTTCTGAGTCTATTGTAATTTTCTGAGGTCTCTCTTTGTGGTATCTGACCACATGACTGAACAGTAGTCCAGGTGTGACAAAACTAGGGACTGTAGGACTTGCCTTGTTGATAGTGTTATTAAAAAGGCAGAGCAGTGCTTTATGATGGACAGACTTCTCCCCATCTTAGATACTGTTGTATCAACATGTTTAGCAGTTTAGTCACCTCATCTTGCTAAATGTTCACATTATTTATTACAATATTTTTGTTTTGTTCTTAACACAATGCTTTTAGTTTTTGAAATATTTAGGGCTAACTTATTCCTTGCCACCCATTCTGAAACTAACTGCAGCTATTTGTTAAATGTTGCAGTGATTTCACTCGCTGTAGTAGCTGATGTGTATAGTGTTGAGTCATCACATATGTAGACACACTGGCTTTCCTCAAGGTCAATGGAATGTCATTAGTAAAGATTGAAAGAAGTAAGGGGCCTAGACAGCTGCCCTGGGGAATTCCTGATTCTACCTGGATTATGTTGGAGAGGCTTCCATTAAAGAACACCCTCTGGGTTCTGTTAGACAGGTAACTCTTTATCCACAATATAGCAGGGGGTGTAAAGCCATAACACATACATTTTTCCATCAACAGACTATGATTGATAATGTCAGAAGCCGCACTGAAGTTAACAAAACAGTAGCATGTCGTAGCTCTTGGACATGTCTAAATAGTGATGAACTCAACAGTGGTACCTGCTCCAGGGGGAGTTAATACCAAAGGCTTGATCTAGGATCAGCTTCTCTCAACCTTGCCTGAACCTTCGTTTTTAGGAAACAAAATCTAAATATATTATTGCCTGGATCACTTTCTGGGGAGAAACAAATACTATATTTTGCATCTGCTGTTCGGTCCAAACCAGTGTGACATTCTTGCCGCCCGTAGTATTGAAGGCAAGGGAAGTCAGCCAATTTATTTATACAATTAAATAAATTGCCAGTCAGCTTTGAGCTAAACTGAGCAAGATCAACTCCGAATGGTCCTGGCGCACCAAAATAAAGTGTCAAGGGAAGCCATATTGGATTTGGCGTCACTCATATCAATACTTCATTGACAGAAAAACTTGAATTGTTTCATCTAGTTGTGTTATTGTCCTCCTGTGGCTAGCTAGCCAGCTTCCTAAATGGTCCCTTTCTTAAATTAGCCATGGATGGAGGCAGGGATTTGGACTTGTGATTTTACTTGATTCTCCTTACTGGTCAATGGTTATAACAGCAATTCTGATCCAACCATTAATTCATACATTGTTGAGCCCCTGGCCTGAGAGGATGGAAGTTCAATATGTAGCTAGATGTAGAAGGCTAATGTTAACTAGCTAACATTGCCCATGAATGGAAGTTAGGCTAGCGAGCAAGCAATTTAGCCTGGTAGCCTATGACAGCATAAAATAAAAGCATGTACTGTATGTATGTACTGTATGAGTGATAGACTGTTTCGTCAACACGAAAGAGAGGATGATGGCATTGGCGAAGTAGGGTGAGTCAACATGTTGTTATACTTGCACGAAGGTACATGTCGTGATGTTGTATTAGTTAATGTGACGACTGTTGCTCATCGAATGATTAAAGGTCATGATATTGAAGTCATTACCTGATGGTAAATCTACAGGTTATGGTCTTATGGACAATTTTTTGCTTCGCTGTGCTGCTCCCCAGATTGCAGTTCCACTGAGATACATAATTAATTGGTCACTGGAAAAGGGGTTGTTTGCAAATGTATGGAAGCATGCGAAACTGTGTCCTATTCCGAAAGACTGCAAAGAACCCATTACTCCTGCCAATAGTCGACCAATTAGTCTACTCCCTACACTCAGTAAGATATTGGAGGGTATTGTGAGTAGACAAATGTGGGAGTATATGGAAAAGAATGATCTGATTACAGCCAATCAGCATGCTTATCGCAAAAACCATTTCACTACCACTGCATTGGTTGACATGACTGACCAGTGGCTCAATGCTATGGATAATGGCAGGTTTGTAGGTGTACTATTTTTAGATTTCAGTGCAGCATTTGACTTAGTGGATCATGAAATTATTTTGACAAAATGAATGCATTGTGATTTTAAGGAGGTAGCATTGAATTGGGTACAGTCATATCTAACTGACAGGAAACAGTCTACCTATATCAATGGTTCATTTTCTTCCCCTAATGTGTTAAACTGTGGAATACCGCAGGGCAGCTGCCTTGGGCCACTTCTCTACTTAATATACACCAACGACCTTCCCTGTGCCTTGGTTGAAACTCAAACTACTATATTTGCAGATGATACTACAATTTCTGCAGTAAGACAATCGGTTCAACAGGTACAGCAAGCTTTGCAAGGAGATTTGGAGATTATCAGGAAATGGGTTTGCCAAAACAAACTTGCTTTAAACACCAAGAAAACCAAAGTTATGTTGGTCTGTTCAACTAGGAAAAGGCCAAAACAGCATGGGATACAATTAAGTATGGGAGGAGTACAAATTGAAGAAGTGGCAGAAACCAAACTACTGGGAGTGCAGCTAGACAACTGCTTATCATGGTCGTCTCAAATAACCAATCTATGTAAAAAAAAAATATTAAAACAGCATGCATAATCAGAAGGATAGCTAAATATTTACCAGGGAAAATCCTTCAGCAAAAAACACAGGCATTGGTTGAGAGTCAAGTGAACTATTGTTCGGTGGTCTGGGGAAATGCATCATCTAGTGAAGTTAGGAGGCTGCAGAATGCACAGAATATAGCAGCAAGGATTGTTTTAAGGCGGATATATGGTTCTTCTGTTGCAGTCATGCGCAGTGTTCTTGGTTGGTCATCAATCGACAAGATAATTGAAAAAAACATGCTTATCTTATTTTATAATATACATCATTTAAAACGGCCAAGTTCTATTCACAATGGTATTCAGTTGGTAAGAGACAGACATTCCGTAAATACTAGGAATAGATTGTACACCATCTATGCGTTATCCAGACAGAAAAAATAAATGGGCTTAAGAACATTTCGATTTAGAGCAATAAAGAAATGGAATAAATTAACTGAGCAAACTAGAAACCTTTCAATATATACGTTTAAACATTATTTAAAAACAATTTAAATATAGTATATAGAAATGTTGTGGGACTATAGTAGATGAAGAATCAATATTTTTTTAGATTGAGTATTTATTGGGTCATTATGCTAGTGTATTATGTATGTTTGTAATAGTGTGTTATATGTGAAAGTGTGTTTGTATTATAAATTGTATTTTAATGTTAAGGACTCTTGGAAGATTAGTCCAAATGGGGACTAAAAGAGATCCTAATAAAATAAAATAAAATCAAAGGTTTCTAATTGCGTGATTAACTGAATCAAGCAATTATGAACTCATTAACCTGGGGGACCATGGGAAATGTAGTTTTACTGAGTTTCTATTTCCCAAATTAACTCAAAGAATATCGGAATGTCGATTTTACAACAGTCGCTAATTAATCAGTTTCCTCTACAGTCTCATTCTGAACGTCGCATAATCCGGGAATCTGCACGGACCCGGGTCTCACCAATGAGTTCGTACCACACCAATCTTAGTTGAGTATTTATTTACTATAAAGCTAAAATGATGATAAAAGATACACATACACAAAAACACATTCAAGGCTATTGATTAGAACTTAGTATAACGGGCTAACAGACTATGGCGCGTGTTACCCAAAATGGGGAATTAAAAGAGAGAGAAAAAGAGAGTACACGAGAGAAATATACATTTAGGTGCATTTGTCAGTTATGCTTATTTTAACCCTAGCCTTGCCCCGAACTGCCGCTCTTATGGGTCAGAATATAATGATGTAATTACGTGTTGGAGGTCTTAGATGGGAAGCTCCGCGTGGGTCGTTTAGGCTTCTCAATGAAGCACTTCTCAGGCGCAACTCTCTGGTTGTCCTCACGATGTCAGTGTCCTTTTGGTCTGATTCCTCGCCCTTGCTCTGGGAGGGGTCTTCTGAGGGCAGACAGCTCTGTAGCTCAGAGCTCACAGCGTAGGAATGAAACAGTGTATATACCACTCTCGATGGAGAGTGGAGGTTAGGTGGTCCGGCTTGAGTTCATCTGCTTAGACACAGCTACTCATCAGTAGCATGGGTAGAAAAAGATGTCTTTGTCTTCAACCTTGGGTTGAGTTTTGGGTTTGTTGACTTTTTAGACCTTGGCTGCAGCTCGGGTCACTTAGTCTGATCTGTTCATTCTTAGCTCTCATGTCTTATACCCTCGGGTCAGAAGTGGGCGTATCCGCCTTTAGGGCACTTCTCTGGGCGTACCAAGTTAAGAAGCAAGGTCTAGATTTTACTCAAATCCAATTTTAGACGACTAACTTCACATTTCATCTTTACCAAAACATTCTCTTTGATTTGGACATTTTCCACACAACGCACAATGTATAAACACCAAGCATATCCTAGGAAAACTCTTACAGTTACAATGTTTTCGTAATAACGTAATCTATTAACCTTTTATAACAAAACGAAAATGACATACATTTTCATATTCCATCTATCGTCATGACCACCATTGTGGCTGACGGAAACCATTGTTCCAAAGTACCTTCATTGCATGTTTAATGTTCTGAGGCTGGTTCTCCATAGTGAGACGACAAAGGAATGTTGTCTGTGGCCTAAGATTTACCATGGGCGTGAGGGGTCATAAAAAACCAACATCTTCAGACCCCTAGATCTCTCCTCCTCTGTTGGGGGTGAGAGATAATCTGTAGGGTTGTGGTCTCCTGTAACCTGACCTGATCAGAACAGTCATGACACACACACACACACACACACACACACACACACACACACACACACACACACACACACACACACACACACACACACACACACACACACACACACACACACAAACACACACAAATCAGGACCATGGACAGCCACATCATAATTAGCTTGCGTTGATTTGACACCGTATTAGACTAGGCAGAGGAGATTTGATGATGTTGAAATGGTGCTGGAATAGTGATGGCAGCTCCTGTTTTCTTTGCAACTTGCGGTAACTCTCTGTGGTTCTCAATCAATAGTTGTTTAGTGGTCCGAAAATGTTGGAAACATTAACTTGCTTGACCACGCTGTAGGTCATGTAACTGTCTGTTATTGTACATGCTTTGTGGACTTCACTGGTGTCATGACGTTGGCCTGGGGGGGTAGGTTTATGACAGTCATAAATACCTCTCCCCCCCTTTTTCCTCTCTCTACCATACTGATGTTACATTTGAAAACCCCTTGGTTAACATAGAGATTCTGGGAACATCAGAAGGTGGGGGGAAATGAACTATATTCTGGTAATCTGACCAATTGAACATATGCAGTGGTACTTAATGAATATGATGTCAGTTCGGTTGTCATTTGAGACATTCTCATCAATGATAAGATGACATAAACTCAACAGTGTAAAGTCTACACATCAGAGTTATCAGGTTCACATGGAATTGTTGTTCAATTTAAATGTTTGAATATGAAATTATTCATGATGGGATGATATGTGATTTTAGCTTCTAAAATGTGAGAATTGGGTTTTCACGACTGAATTAGGCCCGACTCAGTGGCACGCCCACGTGAAGAGACATAGGTTGTAAACTATGAAACACACCCCTTTTCTCCCTCCAGTATATAAGCCCTTGACGAAAATATAACCTCCTGTTCCGAGGATGTGAGGACGACGGTCCGATGTCAGAATGGTTCAGATAATAACTACAGAATGAAGCCAACATCAGCGTGAGCTTTGGTTGCGAATGGTATGAACTTTGAACTCTTATTCACTACAGAAGCGATACCTCCTAGCCATTGAGTTAGCAACAACGACGTTACTACAACGTATCCAAATGACCACCAGAGACATTCTTCAAAGGACAAAGGACTCGGTTTGGGAACACGGCCTTCCATCTACCACCAACCTACCGAAGCGCATCTCAGAGTAAATATTTATTGCATTTTCCTTTTCCAAATGGGTGGTAATTTAGAATGCATGAAATGCTGTATTTACGATAGCACAGCTTCTCCCTTTGTCTCTGTCTTCCCGCTCTTTCACTCAATCCCAGCCCTTCTCTTTTGTGTAAACAGCTGTCATATCTGTTCCGCCCGCCAGGGACGTTTTCCTTTATGACATAATTTGTAATCAAGGTATGATTAATTCTGTGTACATGTAATTCTGTGTGATTAGTAAGGTATTTAGTAAATAAATAATTAAACCCAATTTTGTATTGCTGATTCAAATTGTTAGCCAGGGTTCGTGAAGATAACCAAGAATTTACAACTTTCAGATGAGATTGAATTAAGGTGACAATTAATATTGACTGCTATTGATGTAAAATATTACTAGGTCTTTAAGAGTTTATTCGGAAGATAACAACTCTATAAATATTATTTCGTGGTGCCCCGACTCTCTAGTTAACTTCTTGGATATAGGGGGCACTATTTTAATTTTTGGATGAAAAACGTTCCCGTTTTAAACAAGATATTTTGTCACGAAAAATATGCTCGACTATGCATATAATTGACAGCTTTGGAAAGAAAACACTCTGACGTTTCCAAAACTGCAAAGATATTGTCTGTGAGTGCCAGAGAACTGATGTTACAGAAAAAACCCAGATAAAAATCCAATCAGGAAGTGCCGCATTTTTTGAAACCGCCTCATGCCAATGACTCCTTATATGGATGTGAAGGAGCTAGGAGTCAGCTTATGTTTTCCACGTTTTCCCCAAGGTGTCTGCAGCATTGTGACGTATTTGTAGGCATATCATTGGAAGATTGACCATAAGAGACTACGTCTACCAGGTGGTCGCTTGGTGTCCTCCGTCGCAATTATTGCGTAATCTCCAGCTGCAGTATTTTTCCGTTTGCTTCTGATGAGAAGCCAACTGCCACCACTGATAGATTATCGAATAGATATGTGAAAAACACCTTGAGGATTGATTCTAAACAACGTTTGCCATGTTTCTGTCGATATTATGGAGCTAATTTGGAAAAAAGTTTGGAGTTGTAAGTGACTGCATTTTCCGGTCTTTTTCTAAGCCAAACGTGATGAACAAAATGGAGCTATTTCGTCTACACAAATAATATTTTTGGAAAAAATGAACATTTGCTATCTAACTAAGAGTCTCGTCATTGAAAACATCCGAAGTTCTTCAAAGGTAAATGATTTTATTTGAATGCTTTTTTTGTTTTTGTGAAAATGTTGCCTGCTGAATGCTAGGCTTAATGCTATGCTAGGCTATCAATACTCTTGCTTGTGTAGCTTTGGTTGAAAAGCATATTTTGAAAATCTGAGATGACAGTGTTGTTAACAAAAGGCTAAGCTTGTGTTTGAATATATTTATTTCATTTCATTTGCGATTTTCATGAATAGGAAACGTTGCGTTATGGTAATGAGCTTTGCTCGACGCTAGAGGTTAATTACATTTACATGATTAGCTCAATCAGGTAATATTAATTACGGAGAAAGGATTTTATAGAATAGCATGTCATATCACTTAATCCGGCATAGCCAAAGACACGACACTGGACAGAGGTTGCTATCCGGTTTTGTGATAAAAACAAAGACGTAGTTGAATTTATTCTGCCACAGTGTCTTCTTATTGTCTCGGCCTTTAGGCCGTATATATTACCGTTGCAAGGCATATGAATTAACAGGTTATAGAGCCAAAAACACAATTATCACATATAGGTTGTAATATGGCTTTGTTTTTCCATATACGGGTCTCCCATTCAACAGCTAACCTATCACTAGCCGTCATAACTTCTGAAATGCTGCACCTGTAACTGCAAGCTAAAAGCATTCCAGAATTTCTCCCTGACTGTACATTAATGATTAATTACATTATAATCCCGAGGAAAACGTGTTTATCTTCCTCTACCATTGTTATACCAGTAATCCCAATAGTGACAATAATTGAGAGAGAACTAGAGGGATAACTTTCTTTCATTACTGTGCTCATGCAGTTATCTACAGTAACTGTCTCTCTATTGGATATGATGGGGGCTAACTATAATAAATGTGTCCAGGGACACATTTACATGGTGTAAATCAGGGTCAGTGGTGAGACAGTGACCTCGCCCCAGCCTGGACCCGCTCTGTCATTAAAACAGGGACCATCAACTAGATTCAGCCGCGGGCCGTTTTTTTTTCTTGAGCAGATGGTGGGCCGGAACACAATTTCAAATCATTTGTGGACTGCAAATTGACCACAAGAATCCCAAACGGATATAATATTTGATTAAAACATAAAATATTTGTACACTATCACGTGTCTTTCTATTATGTGTGGGAATACTTGGGAACAGATTTCACAAATTAAAATCATTTGGAGCTGATTTCCTGGTGTTTTTACAGTCTTTGATGTCCAGCAATGAAAATATAAAAATATATACTTTTTTTATTTTGATGTGCTCAGAAAACTTGGGGCCAAATAAAACCACCTTTGGGCCAAGTTCAGCTCACAGTTGGGGAACCCTGCTCTACAATGTCAGCTCCTATTTATACACTGCCAGGCATCAAGCTATACCATTCCCCAGAAAATGTCCTTTTAAATTATTGTCACTCAATTATTTATTAGTGTGCGTTCAGGACTTATTATGCGTGTTGAATAATTCAAGCAGGTTAATAATTCAAAATTAGATAAAAAATGGTCTGGGTTAACTCAGTTAACAATTAGCTTGGGAGAGTAAGGCTGCATGCATACATACGGGCAGCCCAATTCTGATATTTCTTTCACTAATTGGTCTTTTTACCAATCAGATCAGCTCTGATTGGTCAAAAGACCAACTAGTGGAAAAAATATCAGAATTGGGCTAACTGTGTCAACACAGCCTTAGAGAGCCACTGACTGACTGTTTGTGAACTGTGTGACTAGTCATGTATTATGTCTGTGATGCTGTGATAATGCTCTGATATTACGTAGCCTATGACTTGGAACACGTTGTTGACATTGTGTGGCTTGACATTTTTAAATATTATCTAGTCATAACAAACTTAGTCATACTAATAGAAATATGACTAAGATGTGGTGATCTGGTGATCTGTCTTTCTCTGTCATTTGTCTACATGTGGGTTCTTGGCAGCAACTTGCAAGTGTTTTTCAAGTGTGTGTGTGTGTGTGTGTGTGTGTGTGTTTGTGTGTGTGTGTGTGTGTGTGTGTGTGTGTGTGTGTGTGTGTGTGTGTGTGTGTGTGTGTGTGTGTGTGTGTGTGTGTGTGTGTGTGTGAGTGTGTGTGTGTGTGTGTGTGTGTGTGAATGAGAGTCCGCACATGCGTGAGTAGCAAATAAGGCTGGTGTGTTGAAAATAAAACAGCTCTTGTCTAGTCATTATATTGGATTAGTTTTGAGGAGTGAGAACATGTGTGTCAGTGGAGTCTCCTCAGAGGAGGAAGGGGAGGACAGTGAAATCCTCCTCTGTGAAATGTAATAAAAATATAAATAGTGAAACGTAAAAAATGTTATCCTTTTAGATAACACTATGCTAAATATACATATGTCACCAAATAATTGATTAAAATACACTGTTTTGCAATGAAGGTCCACAGTAACTTCAACAGCAATGTCTGGGGTAGCACCATGGTGTAGCTGAAGGACAGGTAGCTTCCGTCCTCCTCTAGCTACATTGACTTCAATACAAAACCTAGGACGTGTCACGCCCTGACCATAGAGAGAGTTTTATGTCTCTATTTTGTTTTGGTCAGGGTGTGATTTGGGTAGGCAGTCTATGTTCTATGTTCTATGATTTTCTATTTCTATGTGTTTGGCCGGGTGTGGTTCTCAATCAGAGGCAGCTGTCTATCGTTGTCTCTGATTGAGAACCATACTTAGGTACCCTTTTCCCCCACCTGTTTTGTGGGAAGTTAACTTTGTAGTTGTTCAGGGCACATAGCCCAAAGCTTCACGGTTGTATTTTTGTTCTTTGTTCTTTGTTTTGTTGTAAGTTTGTTGTAAGTTCAAATGTACGCTTATCATGCTGCACCTTGGTCCAGTCCTTCAGCCAGCCGTGACAGAACTTCCCACCACCAACGGACCAAGCAGCATGGTAAGGTGGACTCCTGGACATGGGAGGACGTTCTGGACGACAAGGGAGTCTACACATGGGAGGAGATCCTGGCGGGAAGGGATCACCTTCCATGGGAACAGGTGGAGGCAGCTAGGAGAGCAGAGGCCCAGTGTATCCGGTCCCTCGGCCAAGGAAGACGCCTCCTGGATGTCTCCCCAGCCCGGTGAGTCCTGTGCCTCCCTCCTGTCCGGAGCTGCCAGAGTCTCCCTCCTGTCCGGAGGTGCCAGAGTCTCCCTCCTGTCCGGAGGTGCCAGAGTCTCCCTCCTGTCCGGAGGTGCCAGAGTCTCCCTCCTGTCCGGAGGTGCCAGAGTCTCCCTCCTGTCCGGAGGTGCCAGAGTCTCCCTCCTGTCCGGAGGTGCCAGAGTCTCCCTCCTGTCCGGAGGTGCCAGAGTCTCCCTCCTGTCCGGAGGTGCCGGAGTCTCCCTCCTGTCCGGAGCTGCCAGAGTCACCCTCCTGTCCGGAGCTGCCAGAGTCTCCCTCCTGTCCGGAGCTGCCAGAGTCTCCCTCCTGCCCATTACAAGGGTCCCCAGTCCGGGGTCGGCGGCGAGGGTCCCCACTCTAGAGGGGAGTGGAGCGGGGACCCTCGCCTAAGTGGGCCGAGCCAGAGGTGGAGCGGGGTCTACGTCCCTCGCCAGAGCCTCCACAGTGGAGAAATGCCCACCCAGACCCTCCCCTATAGGTTCAGGTTTTGCGGCCGGAGTCCGCACATTTGGGGGGGGGGGGGATGGGTGCTGCTGTCATGCCCTGACAGTAGAGAGCGTTTTATGTCTATTTTGGTTTGGTCAGGGTGTGATTTGGGTGGGCAGTCTATGTTCTACGTTCTATGCTACCATGCTGCACCTTGGTCCAGTCCTTCAGCCAGCCGTGACAGGACACTCGTAGGCCTCACCCCCTTTCATAGACATACACGGTAATTATGACCACTTCCGGAGGACGTCATCCAATTAATCAAAGCTTTTGCAGTATGAACTGACATGTTGTCCATCCAATCATAGAATTAGGATCAGAGAATTAACCTAATGTGTTTTATTGGGATTGTGCCACAGAGCATAATGGGGGTTCTATGTGTTGAGAAGCTCGGTGACATTGTTGGATAGAGATTAAGAGTGAAGAGTGATAGTTGAGCATTTTTTTTATTTTATTCAATTGACATTTGCAAATAAATTCATAAAAAATCCCACAATGTGATTTTCTGGATTTTTTATCTCATTTTGTCTGTCATAGATGAAGTGTGCCTATGATGAATTACAAATACTTTTTTGCCTCACTGTATATCCATATTAAAACGAGTCCTATATCGACATAACCTGAAAGGCCGCTCAGCAAGGAAGAAGCAACTGCTCCAAAACCGCCATAAAAAAGCCAGACTATGGTTTGCAACTGCACATGGGAACAAAGATCGTACCTTTTGGAGAAATGTCCTCTGGTCTGATGAAACAAAAATAGAACTGTTTGGCCATAATGACCATTGTTATGTTTGGAGGAAAAAGGGGGAGGCTTGCAAGCCGAAGAACACCATCCGAACTGTGAAGCACGGGGGTGGCAGCATCATGTTGCGGGGGTGCTTTGGTGCAGGAAGGACTAGTGCACTTCACAAAATAGATGGCATCACGAGGGAGGAAAATTATGTGCATATATTGAAGCAACATCTCAAGACATCAATCAGGAAGTCGCAAATGGGTCTTCCAAATGGACAATGTCCCAAGGCATACTTCCAAAGTTGTGGCAAAATGACTTAAGGACAACAAAGTCAAGATATTGGAGTGGCCATCACAAAGCCTTTATCTCAATCCTATAGAACATTTGTGGGCAGAACAGAAAAAATGTGTGCGAGCAAGGAGGCCTACAAACCTGACTCAGTTACACCAGCTCTGTCAGGAGGAATTGGCCTAAATTCACCCAACGTATTGTGGGAAGCTTGTGGAAGGCTACCCAAAAATAGAAGCTGAAATAAATCATTCTCTCTACTGTTATTCTGACATTTCACATTCTTAAAATAAAGTGTTGATCCTAACTGACCTAAGACAGGGATTGTTTTGCAAGGATTAAATGTCAGGAATTGTGAAAAATTGAGTTTAAATGTATTTGGCCAATATGTAAACCTCCGACTTCAACTGTATGTTCTCAAGCTTCTTATCAACACCACTGCGTTTTGGGGTATGCAAGAATTTGCTTTAAGAGGACATGACGAGAGGGAAATTTCAGCCAACAAGAGCAACTATAAGGAGCTTGCAGAATTAATTGCACGGTACGATGCTTTCCTTGCTGAACCTAATCGAACTTTCCACTGTCTTTTCTGGGATGTTGAAAACAATTCTGAATGATTTGATGGCTTCCATTGCCTCATCCATTAAAAGTTAGATTAAAGAGAGAGGTTGACACACCACATTTTTTCATGTAAGCTTTCTATTTTCCTCCGGTACTTATTTAGCAAAGATGACACAAAACAGGACAGAAACTCATTACATACATGTTGAAGCAGCCTAGGCTACACCTAAACATCCCATGCAGCATGTCAGAAATCTGACATGTTGTATGGGATCAAAACAAGACTATTTTTCATTCTGATCAACTGTAGGCTACTAATAAGAGCAGCTGCATACAGCCTATGCGCCCTGTCCATCTGGTCAGGGTAACTAATTGGTAGCGTTATGTATTTATAGTCCATTGGTGTGTCAGGAGAAAATGTGATCACATTTTTTTATATAAAAAATTGGGCTGGCTAGGCTGTCGATACGTTTTTAATCCAAAATTATTAACTGGAATTAATCAATCAACATAATAGTATGAATAGTATAATAGCATAAAACCCTGTATGATGCAAACATGCATAAAGCAAGCTCAGCCCTGTGAGTTCAATTGTCTATCAGTTGTTGTCTATGTGTCTGGGTAGAGGGAATCCCACTCCTAATCTAGTCTAAATGTTTGAACAAATATAAGGTAGCTGCAGTTTGACAGGGTTTTCATCCCCCCCAGGGCCAGGCTTTTAAAACCATGTGACCTGATTAGGAAAAACTGGTCCCATCATAGCCTATATAAAACATTTTTACAACAATTAATCAGTCATACGTCCAGAGTTTTCCTAGTTAGTTTAACTTACAGACTAACCGGTGCTCCCGCACATTGACTCTGTACCGGTGCCCCCCTTATAAAGTCTTGCTACTGTTATTTTATTGTTGTTCCTTGAATTATTTGTTATTTTTCAGATTTTTTTAAATTTTAAATTTTAATTTTTTACTTCAGTTTATTTAGTAAATACTTTCTTAACACTTTTTTCTTCTTAAAACTGCATTGTTGGTGAAGGGCTTGTAAGTAAGCATTCACAGTACCTGTAAGGTCTACACCTATTGTATTCAGCCCTTTCCAACACTGTGTATGTAGCCCTCTCATTCCCATTCCCCGCAATATTGTACTATAAAGGTTTTTATTAAATGCTTTAGAATAAAATAATTAGTCTTTGACGATTTTTTAAAAACATTTTGTTATCTCCGCGCCTATACCGTGGGTCTTTTTTCAAGTCACCAGCCTCCACGTGTGTGTGTGCGTGTGTGAGAGAGAGAGAGTCCGCGTGCGTGAGTAGCAAATAAGGATGGTGTGTTAAAAATAAAACAGCTCGTCTAGTCGTTATACTGAATTACTTATGGAGAGTAAGATTGTGTGTATGGTGTGTGTGTCATGGGAATGTTTGTGTCATGGGAATGGGATGAGTCACATCTCACCTCCCTCCCACTCCACTGCCAGACACTCACACACACACACACGCATACCGGCATACCTGCACACACATACGGGTTAGGGCCAGAGTTCACAACATGATATGTCTGTCTTTTCTCTCTGATTGATGGATTGATAGTACAGTAGGTATTGACTGTGGTTGAGGTGATAAGCTGCAGCACAGTAATCACATACACATCCCTAGAGAGTGTTGAGGCTTGGAGAGACCATCTGCTGCTAAACTCAGGGACCTTCAGGACCAGATCAGAAAAGCCTTGCTATATCCAGTATCATTACAGTTGCTCATTAACAGACTAGTGTCCCCTCATATCTGACTGCGTGTGTGTGTGTTACTGATCAGGTTTCCAGGGTCCACTGGAGCATGAGAAATGACTCTACAAGAGCCACTAATGACTCATACTGGTGCCACCTTTCCCTTTCTATCTCAAGTGCACACACACAAGCACACAATCATTTTACACAAATGCACACAACTTTAAAAGATGATTAATGGTCACCCCTTATCCACAAAGACTGATTATCATATTGTGTTGAGATGAATGTGGTCAAAGCATGGTGCAATCAATACTGTATAAAAAGCTGTGTGATCATTTATCCATGTAGTCATTCATATAGCCTAACATG
Source organism: Oncorhynchus kisutch (assembly GCF_002021735.2). Classification (NCBI taxonomy): domain Eukaryota; kingdom Metazoa; phylum Chordata; class Actinopteri; order Salmoniformes; family Salmonidae; genus Oncorhynchus; species Oncorhynchus kisutch. Next base: position 28,140,695 of record NC_034184.2, read on the forward strand.
TCGTTTTTAATTATCCCTGGCTGCTGGCATAAATCAAGCTGCAACCATTAATGGTTTGGGAGAAGTAGAAGAGGACAGCTACAGATGGAGCTTCTCTCTCTGAATGGGCCTATAGAAGCTAATGTGAGCGCTATGAAGCCTGGCAGCTATTTATTTCCTCTATGAAATGCATTCATCTACATAAAAAAAACAAGCTGTCAGGCTAAAAAAGAAAAAGAAAGAGAGAGAGAAAAAAACTACAGCCATCAAACATGTCACCAAGGACATGGGCTTCGGCATGGCTGACTGATTTGAGGAGAGCGGAAAGCTTTAAAATCGGAGGTAAATCCTTGGATTCTGCAGGAGCCTCTCTCTCTCTCAGTCAAAGCAATGTCTGCCATTATTGTAATGGGAGGATGGACGGCTTCCGCTGTGTCCAGCCTGGATTACAGCGACTCAGTGGTGTGACTAAAAATAAATGAGAGACTGACTAAAGGTGCTATCAGGCCCTCTAAGAGGATGTTAAATTATCAGTAGGGTAATTTGATAATTATTGGTATTTTATAGATATTTGAAGTGTCTCTGAAATGAGTTCCATGTTCATTTTGTTTATCTATTCCATTTCCACTGGTGGAGGAGGTCAGTCTCACCTGGTTCCTCTTCAATTTAACTCATCAGTATTAGTCCTAAATAATGTGGCTCTGGATTGTATTGATTTACCCTTCGTTATACCATGGTGGGTCTAATCCTGAATGCTGATTGGTTAAAACCGCATTCCATTCCACAAGTTACCACCAGATAAATCTATGATATTAAAATGGCTATTTACTCTGTTCCTATCTGACTGCACAATCCACTGTCTCATCAGCCCAGCCAAGCAATTTATACATTTGATCTCCACTATAAAAAGCAACTAGACATTATCTCATATTTATTTTAGGCTAACATTTCATTTTCAACAGCAGATATTTGTATATCAAATCAAATCAAGTCAAATGTATTTATATAGCCCTTCGTACATCAGCTGATATCTCAAAGTGCTGTACAGAAACCCAGCCTAAAACCCCAAACAGCAAGCAATGCAGGTGTAGAAGCACGGTGGCTAGGAAAAACCCCCTAGAAAGGCCAAAACCTAGGAAGAAACCTAGAGAGGAACCAGGCTATGTGGGGTGGCCAGTCCTCTTCTGGCTGTGCCGTATAAACCTTGCTGTCTGTCCTCTGACATTTGCAACATTGTTTCAATATTCAAATCTCCAGCTGCACTTGTATTTATTTTTATTCCTATGATTTATGTTTCCTGTTTATTAAGAATAACATTGACGGACCATTTTCAGGTAGCCTAGTTAGTTGGGTTTTAGAGAACAGTCGATGACATGGCATTCATCCATTGGGTGACGCAATAGAACATTTGCAATGTAGTCTTCATGGAACGCGACCAGTACCAACGACAGGTGGATCCTCATATGAAACAAAATGATACTTCAAAAGGAGATACAATAAACATGGATTTGACAGAAAAACAAACATAATGGTAATAGTACAATGCATAACATTAACATTTCAGGATGGATTATCCCAAAGTACTGCATGAGAAAGGGACACTCTGTCTAGAACACCTAACTTGAATTACTTGTGGTTTGGCAAGATAACAATACGGAAATGTATTGGCAGCATTTCCAAAGGAAAATGGGCGTGAGCCCGTGACATTTAGGCCCTACCTGGGCTCAAGTTGAGAATGTTTTTGACCTTTGTCTTGTTTTTAATCAACAACTAATACTTTTGTCCCTGTGTCATTCTCTGGGTTGAGAAGACAAATGAATACACAGCATAACTTGTATTTATTTTTCATGGGATGAGTTTCAGTTGCTTCGTACAGTTTAGCTTTCATAACATTTTAAAGGCCCTGCAACCTTTTTCTCTGTTTTGGAGGCCATTGAACTCCAGACTGCGATCTTAGGATGATTGTTTAGAGGGATGTTTGAGGATGGGCCTTCAGCCTCTATCATAGCCAACAGCGGTAGGCCTAACTCAAGAGTAAGGATTCTCTAGTGGTGTCAAGCTACATAAAACCCTGCTTTCATTGCAGCAACATGACTGTTTTCTCCCCTTAGCCCATCGCCAATGCTTAACGGGTCCTATTGTGCATCGAGGTCCTGCCTGTTAAAATTCTGCGTAAATGGATGGGTCTGCAAGAGTACGAAAAATGCTTCAGTTAAAGTTTTCTCTGAGCTAGAGGCTAAAGCTGTACGCTGTAGTTAGGTTAACCCTCAACTATGGCTTCATGTGACATAGCTGTTAGCTTTGAGCCAAAGCTGTGCACTACAATTACACTCAGCTACTCAGACCACAACAAAACAATTACATTAGCTACTGTTGGATGTTTATCGTCAGCTGTAGGCACTGCAGGCTATGCTAAGGTTAACTCTGATCTCAAGTTGAGCTAAAATCAAATCAAATCTTCAAATCAAATTTTATTGGTCCCATGCACATATTTAGTAGATGTTATTGTGTGTGTGTGTGTAGCAAAATTCTTGCTCCAACAGTGCAGTAGTAGCTAAAAATTCACAACAATACACACAAATCTAAAAGTAAAAGGATGGAATTAAGAAATATATAAATATTAGATTGAGCAATGTTGGAGTGGCATTGACTAAAATAGAGTAGAATAGAAAACAGTATATAAACTCAGCAAAAAAAGAAACATCCTCTCACTGTCAACTGCGTTTATTTTCAGCAAACTTAACATGTGTAAATATTTATATAAACATAACAAGATTCAACAACTGAGACAAACTGAAAAAGTTCCACAGACATGTGACTAACAGAAATTGAATAATGTGTCTCTGTACAAAGGGGGGTCAAAATCAAACGTTGCAGTCAGTATCTGGTGTGGTCACCAGCTGCATTAAGTACTGCAGTGCTTCTCCTCCTCATGGACTGCACCAGATTTGACAGTTCTTGCTGTGAGATCAAATCAAATCAAATGTATTTATATAGCCCTTCGTACATCAGCTGATATCTCAAAGTGCTGTACAGAAACCCAGCCTAAAACCCCAAACAGCAAGCAATGCAGGTGTAGAAGCACGGTGGCTAGGAAAAACTCCCTAGAAAGGCCAAAACCTAGGAAGAAACCTAGAGAGGAACCAGGCTATGTGGGGTGGCCAGTCCTCTTCTGGCTGTGCCGGGTGGAGATTATAACAGAACATGGCCAAGATGTTCAAATGTTCATAAATGACCAGCATGGTCCAATAATAATAAAGCAGAACAGTTGAAACTGGAGCAGCAGCACGGACAGGTGGACTGGGGACAGCAAGGAGTCATCATGTCAGGTAGTCCTGAGGCATGGTCCTAGGGCTCAGGTCCTCAGAGAGAGAGAAAGAAAGAGAGAAAGAGAGAATTAGAGAGAGCACACTTAGATTCACACAGGACACCGAATAGGACAGGAGAAGTACTCCAGATATAACAAACTGACCCTAGCCCCCCGACACATAAACTACTGCAGCATAAATACTGGACGGGAGGGGTCAGGAGACACTGTGCGATACACAGACACCCCACTCTTCCACCAAGGCACCTGCAATTTCCCGGATATTTGTGGGGAGAATGGCCCTAGCCCTCACCCTCCGATCCAACAGGTCCCAGGCGTGCTCAACGGGATTGAGTTCCGGGTTCTTCGCTGGCCATGGCAAAACACTGAGATTCCTGTCTTGCAGGAAATCACACACGGAACGAGCAGTATGGCTGGTGGCATTGTCATGCTGAAGGGTCATGTCAGGATGAGCCTGCAGGAAGGGTACCACATGAGGGAGGAGGATGTCTTCCCTGTAACGCACAGCGTTGAGATTGCCTGCAATGACAACAAACTCAGTCCGATGATGCTGTGACACACCGCCCCAGACCATGACGGACCCTCCACCTCCAAATCGATTCAGCTCCAGAGTACAGGCCTTGGTGTAACGCTCATTCCTTTGACAATAAACACGAATCCGACCATCACCCCTGGTGAGACAAAACTGCGACTCATCAGTGAAGAGCACTTTTTGCCAGTCCTGTCTGCTCCAGCGACGGTGGGTTTGTGCCCATAGGCGACGTTGTTGCCGGTGATGGCTGGGGAGGACCTGCCTTACAACAGGCCTACAAGCCCTCAGTCTAGCCTCTCTCAGCCTATTGTGGACAGTCTGAGCACTGATGTAGGGATTGTGCGTTCCTGGTGTAACTCGGGCAGTTGTTATTGCCATCCTGTACCTGTCCCGCAGGTGTGATGTTCGGATGTACCGATCCTGTGCAGGTGTTGTTACACGTTGTCTGCCACTGCGAGGATGATCAGCTGTCTGTCCTGTCTCCCTGTAGCGCTGTCTTAGGCATCTCAAAGTACGGACATGGCAATTTATTGCCCTGGCCACATCCTCAGTCCTCATGCCTCCTTGCAGAATGCCTAAGGCACGTTCACACAGATGAGCAGGGACCCTGGGCATCTTTCTTGAGGTGTTTTTCAGTCAGTAGAAAGGCCTCTTTACTGTCTTAAGTTTTCATAACTGTGACCTTAATTGCCTACCATCTGTAAGCTGTTAGTGTCTGAATGACCGTTCCACAGGTGCATGCTCATTAGTTGCTTATGGTTCATTGAACAAGCATGGGAAACAGTGTTTTCACCCTTTACAATGAAGATCTGTTAAGTTATTTGTATTTTTACAAATTATCTTTGAAAGACAGGATCCTGAAAAAGGGACGTTTCTTTTTTTTGCTGAGTTTACATATGAGATGAGAAAAGCAGTATATTGACATTATTTAAGTGATTAGTGTTCCATTATTAAAGTGGCCAGTGATTCCAAGTCTATGCATATAGGGCAGCAGCGTCAAACGTGCAGGGTTGCATAACCGGGTGAAAGCTGGCTAGTGATGGCTATATAACAGTTTGATGGCCTTGAGATAGAAGCTGATTTTCAGTCTCTCGCTCCCAGCTTTGATGCACCTGTACTGGTACCTTACCTTCTGAAGGATAGCAGGGTGAACAGGCCGTGGCTCGGGTGGTTGATGTCCTTGATGATCTTTTTGGCCTTCCTGTGTCATCGGTTGCTGTAGGTTTCATGGACGGCAGGTAGTTTGCCCCCGGTGATGCGTTGGGCAGACAGCACCACCCTCTGGTGAGCCTGCGGTTTTGGGCGGCGCAGTTGCCGTACCAGACGGTGATACAGCTTGACAGGATGCTCTCAATTGTGCATCTGTAAAGGTTTGTGAGGGTTTTAGTGGCTAAGCACTGTTGCACATTCTTCACCACACTGTCTGTTTGGGTGGACCATTTCAGATCGTCAGTGATGTGTACACCAAGGAACTTGAAGCTTTCAACCTTCTCCACTGTGGTTCTGTCGATGCCTCCTCCCTGTAGGCTGTCTCGTCATTGTTGGTAATTAGGCCCACTACTGTTGTGTCGTTTGTAAACTTGATGATTGACTTGGAGGCGTGTGTGGCCACGCAGTCATGGGTGAACAGTGAGTACAGGAGGGGGCTGAGCATGCACCCTTGTGGGGCCCCTGTGTTGAGGATCAGCGATGTGGAGGTGTTGTTTCCTACCTTCACCACCTGGGGGCAGCCCATCAGGAAGTCCAGGACCCAGTTGCACAGGGCGGGTTTCAGACCCAGGGCCCCGAGCCTAAAGAAGAGCTTGGAAGGTACTATGGTGTTGAATGCTGAACAATAGTCAATGAACAGCATTCCTACATACAGTAGGTATTCCTCTTGTCCAGATGGGATAGGGCAGTGTGCAGTGTGATGGCGATTGAATCGTCTGTAGATCTATTGGGGCAGTAAGCAAATTGAAGTGGGTCTAAGGTGTCAGGTAAGGTAGTGATATGATCCTTAACGAGCCTCTCAAAGAATATGTCCATAAACACTCCAGCCAGCTGGTCTGCGTATGCTCTGAAGACGCAGCTAGGGATGCCGTCTGGGCAGCCCTGCAAAGGTTAACACGCTTAAATGTCTTATTCACTTCGGCCACAGATAAGGAGAGCCCACAGACCTTGGTAGTGGGCCGCGTCGGTGGCACTGTGTTATCCTCAAAGCGGGCAAAGAACGTATTTAGTTTTTCCAGAAGCAAGACGTCAGTGTCCGCGACGTGGCTGGTTTTCCCTTTGTAGTCCGTGATTGTCTGTAGACCCTGCATCATACGTCTCATGTCTGAACCGTTGAATTGCAACTCCACTTTTTTGCTGGAATAACTACACTGTTTGTATTCTGCCATATACCCAGTCACCATGGTTAAATGCGGTGGTTCGAGCTTTCAGTTTTGCGCAAATGCTGCCATCTAACCACTGCTTTTAGTTTGGGTAGGTTTTAAAAGTCACAGTGGGTACATCTCCTATACACTTCCTTATGAACTCAGTCCCTGTATCCGTGTATTCGTCAATGTTATTCTCAGAGGCACCCAGAACATATCCGCATGATCAAAACAATCTTGAAGAATGAATTCTGATTGGTCAGACCAGCATTGAATAAACATTAGCACGGGTACTTCCTGTTTGAGTTTTTGCCAATAGGAAGGGAGGAGCAAAATAGAGTTGTGATCAGATATGCCGACGGGAGGGCGGGGAAGTAGGCATTTTGAAAAGTTGAGTAGCAGTGGTCCAATGTTTTGGTAGATCTTCGGGTAGTGTTTTTTCAAAAATTTGTTTTGTTAAAATCTCTAGCAACAAGAAATGTGGCCTCGGGATATGTGATTTCCAGTTTGCATAAAATCCAGTGTAGTTCTTTGAGGGCCATCGTGATATCGTCTTGAGGGGGAATATACACGGCTGTGACTATAACCACAGATAATTATCTTGGGAGGTAATACGGTCGGAATTGAACTGTGAGGTATTCTAGTTCGGGTGAACAAAAGGGCGAGAGTTTCTGTGTGTTATCACAATCACACCATGAGTAGTTAATCATGAAACAGACACCCCTGCCTTTCTTCTTCCCGGAGAGTTCTTTATTCCTGTCTGCGCGATGTGCTGAGAAACCAGCTGGCTGTAAGGACGGGGACAGTATGTCCCGAGAGAGTCATGCTTCCCTGAAACAGAGTATGTTACAATCCCTGATGTCTCTTTGGAAGGAGATCCTCGCTCTGAGCTAGTCTACTTTATTGTCCAGAGACTGAACATTAGCGAGTAATATACTCGGAACAGGTGGATGGTGTGCACTCCCTCTGAGTCGGACTAGAAGTCAACTCCAAATATCCTCTTCTCCCCGAAATAAATTAAATTGCCTTGGGGGGTATGAACAAAGTGGTATTCCTGGTCGTAATGCTGGTGAGTTACCGTCGCTCTGATATCCAAAAGTTATTTCCGACTGTATGTAATAACACAAAAATGTTCTGGGATAATAATGTAAGAAATGACACACAAAAAACGAAATACTGCAAAGTTGCTTAGGAGCTAGAATAAAAGCTGCCATATCTGTCGGCGCCATCTAGACCATCTGTCTTAGCCTTCTGCTGATAAAAGGCCCCCAAAAGCATCAGAATGCATGATGAAGTGGTTATATGAACCTCAGTATCTGTACTACAGTACACTGCCTGCATACTAAGGTTAGGTCTGAGCTATATACCAGAAGTACTAAGGTGATGAGGTATGGTAAGACTCTACATAGCAAGTGATCATAGCACAGCTATACATAATTCAGCAAGCAAATCTACAGTGCCTTGCGAAAGTATTCGGCCCCCTTGAACTTTGCGACCTTTTGCCACATTTCAGGCTTCAAACATAAAGATATAAAACTGTATTTTTTTGTGAAGAATCAACAACAAGTGGGACACAATCATGAAGTGGAACGACATTTATTGGATATTTCAAACTTTTTTAACAAATCAAAAACTGAAAAATTGGGCGTGCAAAATTATTCAGCCCCTTTACTTTCAGTGCAGCAAACGCTCTCCAGAAGTTCAGTGAGGATCTCTGAATGATCCAATGTTGACCTAAATGACTAATGATGATAAATACAATCCACCTGTGTGTAATCAAGTCTCCGTATAAATGCACCTGCACTGTGAAAGTCTCAGAGGTCCGTTAAAAGCGCAGAGAGCATCATGAAGAACAAGGAACACACCAGGCAGGTCCGATATACCGCTGTGAAGAAGTTTAAAGCCGGATTTGGATACAAAAAGATTTCCCAAGCTTTAAACATCCCAAGGAGCACTGTGCAAGCGATAATATTGAAATGGAAGGAGTATCAGACCACTGCAAATCTACCAAGACCTGGCCGTCCCTCTAAACGTTCAGCTCATACAAGGAGAAGACTGATCAGAGATGCAGCCAAGAGGCCCATGATCACTCTGGATGAACTGCAGAGATCTACAGCTGAGGTGGGAGACTCTGTCCATAGGACAACAATCAGTCGTATATTGCACAAATCTGGCCTTTATGGAAGAGTGGCAAGAAGAAAGCCATTTCTAAAAGATATCCATAAAAAGTGTTGTTTAAAGTTTGCCACAAGCCACCTGGGAGACACACCAAACATGTGGAAGAAGGTGCTCTGGTCAGATGAAACCAAAATTGAACTTTTTAGCAACAATGCAAAACGTTATGTTTGGTGTAAAAGCAACACAGCTCATCACCCTGAACACACCATCCCCACTGTCAAACATGGTGGTGGCAGCATCATGGTTTGGGCCTGCTTTTCTTCAGCAGGGACAGGGAAGATGGTTAAAATTGATGGGAAGATGGATGGAGCCAAATACAGGACCATTCTGGAAAAAAACCTGATGGAGTCTGCAAAAGACCTGAGACTGGGACGGAGATTTGTCGTCCAACAAGACAATGATCCAAAACATAAAGCAAAATCTACAATGGAATGGTTCAAAAATAAACATATCTAGGTGTTAGAATGGCCAAGTCAAAGTCCAGACCTGAATCCAATCGAGAATCTGTGGAAAGAACTGAAAACTGCTGTTCACAAATGCTCTCCATCCAACCTCACTGAGCTCGAGCTGTTTTGCAAGGAGGAATGGGAAAAAATGTCAGTCTCTCGATGTGCAAAACTGATAGAGACATACCCCAAGCGACTTACAGCTGTAATCGCAACAAAAGGTGGCGCTACAAAGTGTTAACTTAAGGGGGCTGAATCATTTTGCACACCCAATTTTTCAGTTTTTGATTTGTTAAAAAAGTTTGAAATATCCAATAAATGTCGTTCCACTTCATGATTGTGTCCCACTTGTTGTTGATTCTTCACAAAAAAATACAGTTTTATATCTTTATGTTTGAAGCCTGAAATGTGGCAAAAGGTCGCAAAGTTCAAGGGGGCCGAATACTTTCGCAAGGCACTGTATTGGGTTCTTTGAATTTTTGATCTATGTTGACCCTTTCTGTGCCTTAAAAAGCTTTGTCCCTCATTTCCTTCCTTTCATCCCTTGGCTCCATCCCACGGTCTGACAACCAGCTGACACTCTCTCTTGTCTCTGGACCAAAATCCCTGGGATTTAGCTAGGTAAAATCAGAGCACCAGAAAACAAACAAAGAAAAATAATGTCTTCCTCTTTCTCTGTCTCTCCCTCCCTCTCTCTTTGACTGTCACTCCAGACAGCATGAGTGAATAACAACAACATTAATTTCAAATAATAAGCAGCCCAGTATTGTTAGAGGGGTAGGATTGTCTTTTCTTACTGAAATATAAAATAGTTCTTACCTGCCACCCTAGACCCCCTTCAGTTTGCATGCCGCCCCAACAGGTCAACAAATGTCGCAATCGCCATCACACTGCACACTGCCCTATCTCATCTGGGCAAAACGAATACCTATGTAAGAATGCTGTTCATTGATTACAGCTCAGCATTCAATACCATAGTACCCCCCAAGCGCATCATCAAGCTGGAGGCCCTGGGTCACAACCCCGCCCTGTGCAACTGGGTCCTGGACTTCCTGATGGGCCGCCCCCAGGTGGTGAAGGTAGGAAACAACATCTCTACTTTGCTGACCCTCAACACTGGGGCCCCACAAGGGTGTGTGCTCAGCACTCTCCTGTACTCCTTGTTCACCCACGACTGCGTGTCCATGCACGCCTCCAACTCAATCATCAAGTTTGCAGATGACACAACAGTAGTGGGCCTGATCACCAACAACGACGAGACAGCCTACAGGGAGGTGGTGAGGGCACACAGAGTGTGATGTCAGGAAAACAACCACTCACTCAACATCAACAAAACAAAGGAGATGATCGTGGACTTCAGGAAACAGCAGGGGGAGCACCCCCCTATCCACATCGACGGGACAGCAGTGGAGAAGGTGGGAAGTGTTAAGTTCCTGGGCGTACACATCACAGACAAACTGAAATTGTCCACCCAGACAGACAGTGTGATGAAGAAGGTGCAACAGCGCCTCTTCAACCTCAGGAGGCTGAGGAAATTTGGCTTGTCACCCAAAACCCTGACAAACTTTTACAGATGCACAATCGAGAGCATCCTCTTGGTCTGTATCACAGCCTGGTACGGCAACTGCACCACCCTCAACCACAAGGCTCTCCAAAGGGTGGTGCGGTCTGCACACCGCATCACCGGTGGCAAACTACCTGCCCTCCATGACTCCTACACCACCCGATGTCACAGGAAGGCCATAAAGATCATCAAGGACAACAACCACCCGAGCCACTGCCTGTTCACCCCGCTACCATCCAGAAGGTGAGGTCAGTACAGGTGAATCAAATCTGGGGCCAGCTTCTATCTCAAGGCCATCAGACTGTTAAACAGCAATCACTAACTCAGAGAAGCTGCTGCCTACTTTGAGACCCAATCACTGGACACTTTAATAAATGGATCACTAATCATTTTAAATGATGCCACTTTAATAATGTCTACATATCTTACATTACTCATATCACATGTAATATGCACCTTGCCTATGGCACTCGGCCATCGCACATCCATATACTTATGTGTACATATTCTCATTCGATTTGTGTGTATTAGGTACATGTTGTGGAATTGTTAGATTACTTGTTAGATATTACTGGACAATCAGAACTAGAAGCACAAGCATTTTGCTACACTCGCATTAACATCTGCTAACTATGTGCATGTGACCAATAAAATTGGATTTGATTTGAGTTCCTGGAAAAGCATCAGAGATTTTCGAAATCAACGCTATTTTCCAGCCACATCTCATACTGACATACTCATCAGCTGAAGAGTCATTACTTTGATGCTTTACGCTGTGCTTTCGAGGCACTTGACTTTCCCTTTCCCTCTGCGGAGTACATGTGGAGATATGGCCATGCCTACGCACACATTCACAGGGCTGATTACCTTTGTTTTAGTGGCACCTAGATTAGAGATGATGGCCTCACTTATAGGGGCTTAAAAGCTCTGTTTTCACCAGACAAGGGCTTTGAGACTCACTTCCAGACAATTTTTCACCCTCTGCAGCTAATGCATTTATAAGGCAAGCACATATCTAGTCCTGTTATAGCTGCTATTGGGAAAGAGAAAGAGGGATACCCTTCAGTTGCACAACTGAATGCATTCAACCGAAATGTATCTTCTGTATTTAACCCAACCCCTCTGAATCAGAGAGATGCGGGGGGCTTCCTTAATCGACGTCCACGTCATCGGCGCCCTGGGAGCAGTTGTTGTTGGTGGTTAACTTCCTTGCTCAATGGCAGAACGGCAGACTTTTTTAACCAGCGACCTTTCGGTTACGGGCCCAACGCTCTTAACCGCTAGGCTACCTTGCACACCAAGGCAGCCTAGAGACAGAGCACAATGGATCTTCCCCATCTGTTAGTCTCATCACAACGAATAAAGTAAATGGCCTCGCTCACTTGCTCAGACACAGTCGATTCCATGTTAGTACAGCCCTGGCTGTAAAAAGTGCTTTGTCATTGTGGGAGAAAGTAAAGCCACCGTAATGCCACATCAAGATGGCAGCAATTCATTTAGCAGCTCTAGTAACATTTATAAACCTTGACTATATGTCTTGTTCGTTCTGTTCCATCAGAACTGTGATTTATCACTATGTAAAAAAATGCACATTAATCTGCTCCATGTTAATATATTCCACAAAATTAACGCAAACAATATGAGAGCAATTAGTGTGATATTTGTTGTTGTTGACATTAGGACACACATACAAACATGGACACACACACACACACACACACACACACACACACACACACACACACACACACACACACACACACACACACACACACACACACACACACATACAAACACTATCGAATACCTGTGCTGTGTCTTCTATCAGCGACCTACAGTATAAGGAAGTTTAGAGTATCCCAGAATATCTCCTAGCAGCTTAAAGCAGTGCAGGTATGATATAATATAAAATGGTCTCAGGGAATATCTGAGAAAGTGAGTGAAAACAAGTCCTGCAAACCCAAAGTCATCATTTTGATAAAAGCTACCCGCTCACAACAAAGGAGTCGCCTTCAGGCTCTGAGCAGTGAGCAGTGTCAGATGTAGTAGGAAGAGAAAAGGGCTTCGTTACCACTGCCAGACCTGTGGCACAGATTCCTAGGGAGATAGAATCTTAGAATTGAATATATTTTTTCACTAATTGGTCTTTTGACCAATCAGATCAGCTCTGAAAAAGATCTGATGTGAAAAGATCTGATGTGAACACGCAGCCTTACTGTACACTTTACCCTGAGTTAATTGGATAGGTCATATAGATTAGCAAATATTTCTGCCTACTGTGAACTTTACAGTTACATAAGATGTCTATTATTCATACATCATTGTTCATTTGCCTTCCTACATAATTATAAAACGCCAGTCATTGAAACACAATAGCTCATTCAGATTCATTAGTAATTACCCAAAACATCCATTACCCAGGCCTGATCCCCAACTCATTACAGCTAGCACATGCACTGCACTTACTCTTCATTAGAGCTACTTGTTAAAAAGGTGATTTCTGTCTTAATGCTGTTATGCTGAAACCCTTGGGGCTCTGGCTGTGGCGAGCCTACTTTCACATGAATTGTACTTAGGGTGCTTTCAAGACACACATTATAAAGACGACACGCTCCCATTATTACATTTTCTATCCTCCATTTGACCTCATTCTTCCTTAAATTGCTCAAATTGAATCATTTGACCTTGGAGCAGTGCTGCAGTTGCATGTTCACTATAGCATGATAATGGCAAGATGTCATATAGCCACAGAAAACTGCTCCTTGGTCCTTCAGTTGTGTACTACACAAAAATTACAGCATTTCAAAATGCCTCTATTCTTTAATGGCCGTTGCCCTCTGTGTACATCATCGTAGCCAAGGAACATGGCAACGTCAAGTCAATGAAACTGGACACTAGTTTAGATTGCACATTACTGCGACCAAATAGGCCAATGCATTACAAAGCCGGCGTCAATCCCAGTCTCACTGCAAGGATCTTATTAGTGGAGGCTGGGTTCACACGTACAGTATGACCCCTGATTACCACCCCAACCCCCCAGGGCCCCTGATACACAGATACAGAGGTATAAACACAGCGAAAAAAGCTAAAATAATAAATGTATAAACTATAATATTCCTGGATATGGCTCCAAGACAGGGAGATGTGTGTGTGTGTGTGTGTGTGTGTGTGTATGTCAGGTTGTGCATTATTGCAGTGTGTCTCCACGGTATGAGATAATTAAAATGTACCCTTTGTCTCTTTTTAGTCAAGATGCTCCCATGCAAGAAGAATCCAGAAGTGAGGCCTTGTTTTAAGAGAGCTTTAAATTAAATGCAAATTAAATCCAATATGGTTTGCATTCTAAAGTCACCTAGCATGCAACGTATTGAAACATGTTTCTATTGCCTACTACAAACTCTCCTGCAAATGTTACTGCACAAATGCAACCACTCCCCCCAAAACTAAAATGGCATGTTTAGTGTAATATTCAAACTTACAACATGACATTTTCAACCTGCCAACTATGAAAAATGCAGATAGCATGTTAATGAAGTCCCAGATTCCAGATGTCTCCCATTTCTGTTAAATCTCACAGCAGGAAGACTACAGCAATGTTTTCACGCTAACCTCCATTGTTGAGGTAATCACCCACAAGCAGAGTCCTCTGTTGTCATTTTGTCATTTATCTACTTCTAGGACTGAGTGACTGATTGCACAGAGAGAGAAAAAAAGCTTAAATATTGACTATAATGTTTCTGCATATTGTAATGTGTTCTACATTTTCATTTTGTCTGTTGGGTTCAGGAGGTGCTTTTCTGTTGGTCTGGTCCTTGCCTTCACTTGTTTTCAGTACATGTGTGGTGCTGCACTGCTGGGATACTCTACCCAGTTTTAATAAGGAGTGGAAATGATTCAATCAGTAGAGGGCAGAAGACTGCTACAGTATGTTCCTCATGTCTCCAGTGCAGGTAGACTACCCTCGGCTGAGCAGATGACATGTGAAGCATGTGAAACGTAGGAAATGAAGGCATTAAAAGCATTGTGCTTGATGGATTTGATCAAACAGAGGATGGTTATTTCACAGTTTATTTAACTTGCACTTATTCCCTGGCCTGTTTAACTGGAAAAATATGCTATTTTCATTTTAGTCTGCATGGCCAGAGAAATATGCAAAAACTGAGGATAGCATCAGGGAACCAGCACTGTAGAACTCAACTTTTTTTTGCCTGTGTGTTTGTTGTGATTGCACTGTGCATGTACCAAAACAAAGTCATTTGCCAATTACTGAGAGGACAGGTATATGTGCTACCAGGAGAGAAGCATCAAATGGAATTGAATCCATTACAGTCCAATTTGCATGATCAGAAGGATAAGTCCTGAAATCACATTGTATAGAATCTGCCCTGCCTGTACGTTTGACTCCAAAATTAGATATTGATTTTCTCTCTCTTTGCTTGAGGCAGAGAGTGTTTTTTTTCCCCCATTCAGAGTGATATTCTAGGGAAAACGTTTTTAAACCATTTCCCTCATCTATAAATTAATGGAGAGGCAGCAGCTCTCGTGTCAGTGGTAAATCACAGAGCGAGAGAGAGGCTATGTATGCTGCTGTGGTTAATGTACTGTCAGGGCTCCCTAAGACCATGTGGACATCAAAGCTGAATCTGATTGGAGGAGAGGGGACAGAGGCAGGAGGGGCTGTATTAGGAGGTAAAAACACACATGTATTAATAATACTTTAGTCTATCTGTCTGCGTGACAGCGTTATTTCCCCAATGCAGAATGATCAATGGGTGTTTAGAATATGCAGAATATGCCTTTGTGTATTAGCTCAGGTCTCTTTAAAGCAGCGATTCTCAAATGCTGGGTCGAGACCCAAATTTGGGTTGCAGGAGGTTTGGAATGGGTTGCTGGTGTCTGAGTAAAAAGATGTAAAGATACAAATGTTTATTTTTATGAAAGAAAATAAACTCCTTTCTGAATTTAAACCAGATAGAAAGGGTGTGGAAATTATAATGAATTTAAATTGTAAAATCATTTTATCTCAGAACAAAAATGTTCAATCACATTATTTCAATGTAGAGCTATTAGCAGCGCTATTTTGTGGTCTCAAACCAGTGAGTTTAACATTCTTCATCAAGAATATGGGCAACATTTTATTATTGTCAATGAAAGAGGTGGGAATGTTGTTCCCTTGTCATATCATTGTAACAGATACTATCAATACAGCATCAAAAATAGTTTTCCTGATTGTATTTTGTCTATTATTTTTTCACGATTCAAATATTGTGTTATGACTGAGACCTGCTCAATTTGGATCCTGAGGCAAAACCAGTTGAGAACCACAGCTTAAAAGAATAAAGCGAAAGGTGTGTATGTGCCAGTCAAAAGAATGAGATCAGATTTAAAATCACAAAGTGAGCGGCATTATTTAGATGGTGGGTAGTGTCTCACTGGGCTTACATTAATAGGGCCCTTGTCTGTCTTATTTTCTGCTCAAACTTGGCTTGTCATAAATATCAAATCAGCGCAATTCATTTCACATACCACTAGTGCGCTCTTAGACATTCTTAATGTAAGTAGTGAAGCAGGATGCCTGTGCATAAACACCTTCTAGTCAACTCTGGGGTAACAGCCCTGCTGGGTTGTTCAGAGTGGAGGAAGAATAGTGAGGCCAGGCTATGGGAAATAAAACTGTTAAGCCCTTAAATAGTTTGGTAGACCGATGTCAAAGTCAGGATCCCTAGGTAGGGTACAATTCGATTTTCTCTGCATCATTCTCAACTAATAGCAACATGGATTTACATGTCTACATGGTGGTTAGAATGTTTTTGAGACAGTTTGGGTACATTTAGCTGAAAACACTCAGCTAGAGCTCAGAGTAAACCTGAACTTCTACTATAAATGTATGTTATCTAATATGGTCAATGTGATGTTCATTAGGCACTTATGTTGTTCTTTTTGCAATCAGTGAATACACCCTCCTTCACTGTTTCAAGACAAAAAGATACAAGAACGGTCACACAAATCAGAGTATTTGAAGCTATTTAATTGTCAGTAATGTGCCTGCAGTAGCCTATCACTTATAGATACTCATACTCTTTATAGAATGCCATCTCACAACCAGCCAATCATACTGTTTGCCAGCAAACATGTTGTAAAATGTTGCCTTGAGGCTTGAGCCCTCAGTGACCTCATAGTGCACCCCAGTATACCAGTCTGCCTGTCTGCCAGGGGCGTCTGGCGTCTGTGTACTACCACTCTTTACTTCTCACAGCAGTTTTAAAAGTCCATTTCAGTTGCATTGACACAGGACTTGCCTGAGTGACTTTAATGAAAAATTAAATCAATCGGGAGACTCCTGCCTCTGAGCTACAAATTGAGACTCCTCCACAATGGCGGTTGCCTTCACATTTCAACGCACAAAATCATTTTATTTTATTATTCTCTCTCCCACAATTCTTTTGACCCATTTTGAAGTTAATCAAATGTCTTGCTTCTACCACACAACTTTCAGATAAACACATTATCAAATAAAAACACTTTCTTTATAAATCCAATGAATGCACAACAAATGATTGACTTGTTCATTGAAAATATACTGTTATTTTGCTCTCAGTTGTCTGTGTATGAAACAAATTGTTTTAAGTGCTGTACAATACAATATGGAAAATTAATTGGTTTGTGCATGAAAAGGAAAGTGTATTCTCATAATGTGGAGTGTTCTTGGTTCCGTGCCAGGAAGAAGTGACTGTTCTCTACCATCCATTCTGTTCTGGGTTCATTGCTGTGGAACAATCTTAATTGGACCTGTGCCCCCAAGGATGTTAACAGAGGTAGTGTGTACTGTTGGTACTATTTTGTAAGATTATCAATGTATTGATAATTTATGTGTTTATGTGTCGGGGGGCTGGGGTCAGTTTGTTATATCTGGAGTACTTCTCCTGTCCTATTCGGTGTCCTGTGTGAATCTAAGTGTGCGTTCTCTAATTCTCTCCTTCTCTCTTTCTTTCTCTCTCTCGGAGGACCTGAGCCCTAGGACCATGCCCCAGGACTACCTGACATGATGACTCCTTGCTGTCCCCAGTCCACCTGGCCATGCTGCTGTTCCAGTTTCAACTGACCTGAGCCCTAGGACCATGCCCCAGGACTACCTGACATGATGACTCCTTGCTGTCCCCAGTCTACCTGGCCATGCTGCTGCTCCAGTTTCAACTTCCACCTGACTGTGCTGCTGCTCTAGTTTCAACTGTTCTGCCTTATTATTATTCGACCATGCTGGTCATTTATGAACATTGAACATCTTGACCATGTTCTGTTATAATCTCCACCCGGCACAGCCAGAAGAGGACTGGCCACCCCACATAGCCTGGTTCCTCTCTAGGTTTCTTCCTAGGTATTGGCCTTTCTAGGGAGTTTTTCCTAGCCACCGTGCTTCTCCACCTGCATTGCTTGCTGTTTGGGGTTTTAGGCTGGGTTTCTGTACAGCACTTTGAGATATCAGCTGATGTACGAAGGGCTATATAAATAAATTTGATTTGATTTTGATTTGATTTGATTTATTCCTGCATAGAAACAACAGAATTACAACTTTTCTACATTCTGCTGTCTGTTGTCAAATTCCCCACAAAAGTGAAATGCATGTATGCTTTTGACAAAGGCAACTAGGTGAAACATAAGGCTTCTGTTTCTGTTTGTTTGGCATTATTATTTTTGATTTAAATAAGAAAATACTTTATTGTTTCCTGGAGTGAGTCCCGTCCTTTTAATATATGTCACACTGACAAGTCAGGTATGTATGCCAAAGCCCAGCTCTGTTGTGTACCATTACTAGTCCATTGACAATGAATCTGATTTTCTCTACTCAACGCTCTTGAGGAAAAACCTAGTCATGTGTAAAATTAGAGGGAGAGAGTTTCAGGAAGAAGTTTGATCTTTGCGCTGTCATCATGGGGGTTCCCCTGATAATGATCGAGATTCTTACTTGGCTGGTGACTCTCTCTCTTTCCTCAATGTTTATTGGAAAGACCTTAATGTGAAGCATTTTCCACTTGACTGAAGACCAGACAACTTGGCTGCAAAGATCACTTTTGCATGATTGCATAAAAGCATGGGAGGTGCACACAATCTTCCATCAGCTCTTTCCATTCCCAGTATGTAACTTTTCCGTCAGCTCTTTCCATCCCCCGTAGGTGACTGATCTGTTGCACGCATTTATACATATGTAATTGACTCCTGAAACAATGGCAGTGTATTCCAGCCAAATGTCCTCCTCTACTTCTAAAAGGGTTTATGTTATGGCCTCCAATGTTAATGTAATTAGTAAAGAACTCCCATGTGGGTTGCCTCAACACTAACCAAGCACAGCTGTCCTGTCTGTGTCCCCATATGCCACATTTCCTCACATGCACAGTGCCTTAATGCCCCACATGTGCCTTGGATGCCCAGTTTGCCCACAGTACCCTTGTGCTCCAATGTTCCCTTTATTGACCTGCCCTCACTTACCCTGCCCAAAGCTTCAGAAATAGGAAGCCCCAAATAGATCACATTTTCCAGGCCTTCCCCCGTAACCACACTTAACACACTTTCCCCCTGTGTAAATAATTAAAACACAGCCACTTACAGTCTACTTCCTAAGCTTTAGTTACACTGGAGTAAGAAGGCTTGAGTTCCCTTTGTGTGTAGAGAGCCCATGTGTAGTAAGATGTCTCCACAGATTGGTATAATTTAGGACTGAATCGGGCACTATATCCAAATGAAAATTACAACAACAGGAATCCCACAAGGGAGCCTAGACAAAACAAAGAAATAACCTTAAATTTCGAACAACTGGGCATCAACAGATCCTTATGTACGAAAATAGCAAAGGTCGACCCCCTTGAACAAGTAAAAGGTCATTTGCAGATTCACACGCCAGAGAACTTTGCCTCAGGGAAATGTAACATCTTTCTATTGAGGTGATACTAGCAATCCTGTATTTTTTTTTCTGCCTCTCCGATGCTGCATGATCTTTGTCATTCATATTAAGAAAATATCAGAATATGAAATGTATCATTTACTCCTCCTAAATGAACAGGACTGTCATAGTCATGTTTCTATTCAAAGACTATTGATTTTGTAATTATTTGTAAAGTACTGTAATGAGAATGTTTAATTAGCATTAGACTGTATACTGCAGTTTCTGTTACAGAGTCTTTATGTAAACATGAATTTGTCTTCTCACAGCAACGTTTAGAGCCCCACCTCTTCCTGATGCTAGAAGGATAACTCTTTCATGTACAAAAACACAAGCTTACTCAATCCTTTCAGGAAGTAATCTGCAAATAATCATCTGCTATTTTCGTAAAGTACATACTGTAAGGATTTGTTGATGCCCAGTTGTTTGAAACAAAAATATAAACGCAATATGTAAAGTGTTGGTCCCATGTTTCATGAGCTGAAATAAGCACAAAAAGCTTATTTCTCTCAAATGTTGTGCACAAATTTGTTTTCATCCCTGTTAGTGAGCATTTCTACTTTGCCAAGATTATCCATCCACCTGGCAGGTGTGGCATATGAAGAAGCTGATTAAGCAGCATAATCATTACACTGGTGTGCTGGTGACAATAAAAGGCCACTCTAAAATGTGCAGTTTTGTCACACAACACAATGCCACAGATGTCTCAGGTTTTGAGGGAGCATGCAATTGGCATGCTGACTGCAGGAATGTCTACCATAAGCCGCCTCCAACGTCATTTCAGAGAATTTGGCAGTACGTCCAACCGGCCTTACAACCGCAGCCCACGTGAAACCATGCCAGCCCAGGACCTCCACATCCAGCTTCTTCACCTGTGGGATCGTCTGAGACCAGCCACCCGGACAGCTGACGAAACTGAGGAGTATTTATGTCTGTAAAAAAGCCATTTTGTGGGGAAAAACTGATTGGCTGGGCTTGGCTCCCCAGTGGCTGCGCCCCAGCCCAGTCATGTGAAATCCATAGATTATGGCTTAATGAATGTATTCCAGTTGACTGATTTCCTTATATGAACTGTAGTTGAAATTGTTGCATGTTGCATTTATATTTTTGTTCAGTATAGACCTGTAAACCTGTGTGGTGTCTTATCTTGGGCCAGCCATTGTGAACCAGCAGTATGTCTATTGCCTTGCTTTGTATAGGTTATATTGGCTGTGTTTGGTTTACTGTGAGCTGGTCAGTGAGTTGTGATTGGGTTACTGTGGTTTAACAGCAGCTCTGTGAGAGGCCAGGTCTCATCACTGCACTCCAGGGTAGCTGCTATTGATTACAACCACTCAGCATGCTCTGGTGCTGATGATGAGCATTTTGCGCCTATCGATTAGGTGAAGGCTGATACGCAGCTGTTGCTCTTTCGATAGGAGAATGGGGGGTGTAAACTATCCTGGCAACAGTCCCTCCTCTCTCATCTCCTCTGACTCACCAGGGAGGAAGGAGATTTACACATTGTCAGCGTGTTAGGCCTGACTAAGGTCAAAAAGGGTCTTGTTCATCAACTGTTCCTGTGTATGGGTGCATGCACAAGTGTGTGGGAGTGTGTTTGTACAGTGCATTCTGAAAGTATTTTTTCCAAATTTTGCTACATTCCAGCCTTATTCTAAAATGGATTAAGTAGTTTTTCCCCCTCATCAATCTACACACAATACCCCATGATGAAATGTTTGCAAAATCATAAAAAACTGGAAATATCACATTTACGTAAGTATTCAGACCCTTAAATCGTTACTTTGTTGAAGCACCTTTGGCAGCGATTACAGCCTCAAGGCTTCTTGGTTATGACGCTACAAGCTTGGCACACCTGTATCCGGGGACTTTCTCCCATTCTTCTCTGCAGATCCTCTCAAGCTATGTCAGGTTGGATGGGGAGTGTCGCTGCACAGCTATTTTCAGGTCTCCCAAGATATGTTCTCTCGGGTTCAAGTCTCTGGCTGGGCCACTCAAGGACATTCAGAGACTTGTCTCGAAGCCACTCCTGGGTTGTCTTGGCTGCTGAAAAACATCCAGACAACATGATTCTGCCACCACCATGCTTCACCAGGTTTCCTCCAGACGTGACGTTTTGCATTCAGGCCAAAGAGTTGAATCTTGGTTTCATCAAACCAGAGAATCTTGTTGATGGTCTGAGAGTACTTTAGTTGTCTTTTGGCAAACCCCAAGCAGGCTGTCATGTGCCTTTTACTGAGGAGTGGCTTCCGTCTGGCCACTCTACCATAAAGACCTGATTGGTGGAGTGCTGCAAGATGACGCCGACAGAGATGGTCGCCTCGCTTCAGGTCCTTAGAAAACTATGCAGTTATTTGTTTTTTGATGTATTATTTCTTACATTGTTAGCCCAGAAAATCTCAAGCGTTATTACATACAGTCGGAAACTATTGGATATAAAAGGGATGTCAATTTACCATCATTACGACCAGGAACACGTCTTTCCCGAAGCGGATCCTTCGTTCGGACCTCCACCCTGGACATGCGATCTTATCCCAGAGGCTGACCCAAAACAATACGGTCGCCGCAGGAGAGGCAGACGGAGCGGCCTACTGGTCAGACTCAGAAGGCGAACACACCATCCACCGCTTCCGAGCAGAGAGACATCAGAGATTGTAAAAAAATATATATTTTTATTTCACCTTTATTTAACCAGGTAGTCCAGTTGAGAACAAGTTCTCATTTACTACTGCGACCTGGCCTAGATAAAGCAAAGCAGTTCAACAAAAAACAACACAGAGTTACATATGGGATAAACAAACATACAGTCAATAACACAATAGAAAGATCTATATACAGTGTGTTCAAATGTAGTAAGATTAGGGAGGTAAGACAATAAAAAGGCCGTAGTGGTGAAATAATTACAATTTAGCATTTACACTGGAGCGATAGATGTGCAGATGATGATGTGCAAGTAGGGATACTGGGGTGCAAAAGAGCAAAAAATAAATAACAATATGGGGATGAGGTAGTTGGGTGGGCTATTTGCAGATGGGCTGTGTACAGGTGCAGTGATTGGTAAGCTGCTCTGACAGCTGATGCTTAAAGTTAGTGAGGGAGATATAAGTCTCCAGCTTCAGTGATTTTTGCAATTCGTTCCAGTCATTTGCAGCAGAGAACTGGAAGGAAAGGCGGCCAAATTAGGTGTTGGCTTTGGGGATGACCAGTGATATATACCTGCTGGAAGGCGTACTATGGGTGGGTGTTGCTATGGTGACCAGTGAGCTGAGATAAGGTGGGGCTTTACCTAGCAAAGACTTATAGATGACCTGGAGCCAGTGGGTTTGGTGATGAATATAAAGCGAGGGCCAGCCAACGAGATCATGCAGGTCACAGTGGTGGGTAGTATATGCGGCTTTGGTGACAAAATGCTGGCACTGTGATAGACTACATCCAATTTTAGTAGAGTAGAGTGTTGGAGGCTGTTTTGTAAATTACGTTGCCGAAGTCAAGCCAAAGTCAAGGATCGGTAGGATAGTCAGTTTTATGAGGGTATGTTTAGCAGCATAAGTGAAGGAGGCTTTGTTTGTGAAATAGGAAGCTGATTCTAGATTTAATTTGGATTGGAGATGCTTAATGTGAGTCTGGAAGTAAAGTTTACAGTCTAACAAGACACTAAGGTAGTTGTAGATGTCCACATATTTTAAGTCAGAACCGTCCAGAGTAGTGATGATGCTGGACAGGCGGGCAGGTGCGGGCAGCGATCGGTTAAAGAGCATGCAATTAGTTTTACTTGTATTTAAGAGCAGTTGGAGGCCACGGAAGGAGTGTTGTATGGCATTGAAGCTCGTTTGGAGGTTTGTTAACACAGTGTCCAAAGAGGGGCCAGAAGTATACAGAATGGTGTCATCTGCGTAGAGGTGGATCAGAGAATCACCAGCAGCAAGAGCGACATCATTGATATGTACAGAGAAAAGTGTCAGCCTGAGAATTGAACTCTGTGGCACCCTCATAGAGACTGCCAGAGGTCACAGACAACAGGCCCTCCGATTTGACACACTGAACTCTGAGAAGTAGTTGGTGAATCAGGCGAGGCAGTCATTTCATTAAAACCAAAGCTATTGAGTCTGCTGATAAGAATGCGGTGATTGACAGAGTCGAAAGCCTTGGCCACGGCTATGAAGACAGCTGCACAGTACTGTCTTTTATCGATGGCGGTTATGATATCGTTTAGGACCTTGAGCATGGCTGAGGTGCACCCATGACCAGCTCGGAAACCAGATTGCATAGCAGAGAAGGTACGGTGGGATTCTAAATGGTCGGTGATGTGTTTGTTAACTTGACTTTTGAAGACTTTAGAAAGGCAGGGCAGGATAGATATGGGTCTGTAACAGTTTGGATCTAGAGTGTCTCCCACTTTGAAGAGGGCGATGACCGCGGCAGCTTTCCAATCTTTAGGGATCTCATATGATACGAAAGAGAGGTTGAACAGGCTAGTAATAGGCGTTGCAACAATTGCGGCGGATAATTTTAGAAAGCGAGGGTCCAGATTGTCTAGACCAGGGGGGGGCTTGGGCAAGTTACTGCGGGGGGTGCAGAGCTGTTGGCCGGGGTCGGGGTAGCCAGGTAGAAAGCATGGCCAGCCGTAGAAAAATGCTTATTGAAATTCTCAATTATCGTAGATTTATCGGTGCTGACAGTGTTTCATAGTCTCAGTGCAGTGGGAAGATGGGAGGAGTTGTTCTTATTCTCCATGGACTTTACAGTGTCACAAAACATTTTGAAATTTGTGCAACAGGATGCAAATTTCTGTTTGAAAAAGCTAACCTTTGCTTTCCTAACTGACTGTGTATATTGATTCAGGGAGCCGTTCAGTAGTCGCTACTACGCTAGGCATGCGGGAGACAACGGCTGTCAGAAAGCTAGTGGGCCGGGGCTAGCAAATGGGTCTTCGGCGACATCGCAACTGAAAAGCCTGTTTAAACCACATCAGACAATTACGTCGGCAGACCAGTCGTGATGGATCGGCGGGGAACCGTGTCGACAATAAAGGGTCCAGGCCAATTGGCAAAAGAGGTATTGTAACCCAGTAGCTAGCTAACAGTAGCCACTCGATTGAAGCTAGCTAGCGGCGATGATCCAGTGTAATGGTCCAGATCTTGCGGCAGGAATCCGGTGATAGGGTAGAGAGAAGCAGTCCGATATGCTCTGGGTTGATATCGAGCTGTGCAGACTGGCAGGTATTGTCCGAGGTAAAGTTGGCTGGTGTCCGAGGTAAGAATGTCAGAATGGTTCAGATAATAACTACAGAACGAAGCTAACATCAGCATGAGTTTTGGTTGCGAATGGTATGAACTTTTGAACTCTTATTCACGACAGAAGTGATACCTCCTAGCCGTTGAGTTAGCGACCGCAGCTGCAAACGCAGGTTAGGAAGGAACAGACAAAATATCCCATCTACCACACAACGACATTACTACAACGTATCCAATTGACCACCAGAGACATTCTTCAAAGGACTCGGTTTGGCAACACGGTCTTCCATCTACCACCAACCTATTGAAGCGCAGCTCAGAGTAAATATTTATTGCATTTTCCTTTTCCAAATGGCGGTAATTTACAATGCATAAGATACTGTATTTACGATAGCACAGCTTTTCCCCTTTGTTCCTCAGTCTCCCGCTCTTTCACTCAACCCAGCCTCTTTTCCTTTGTGTAACAAGCTGTCATATCTGTTCCGCCCGCTAGGGACATTTTCCTTTATGACGTCATTTGTAATCAAATTATGATTAATTGTGTGTATGTGAATTCTGTGTGATTAGTTAGGTATTTAGTAAATAAATAATTTAACCCAATTTTGTATTGCTAATTCAAATTTTTTGCCAGGGTTCTTGCAGATAAGCAAGAATTTACAACTTTCAGATTATGAGACTGAAGTAAGATGAAGATTAAAGTTGACTGCTATTGATGTAAATTATTACCAGGTCTTTAAGTGTTTATTCGGAAGATAACAGCTCTATAAATATTCATATTCTTTTGTGGTGCCCGACTCTCTAGTTAATTACATTTATATGATTAGCTCAATCAGGTGATATTAATTACGGAGAAATTATTATATAGAATAGCATGTCATATCATTTAATCCAGCATAGCCAAAGACACAATAGTGCCTTGCGAAAGTATTTTCCAATTTTGTTGCCTTACAACCTGGAATTAAAACTGATTTTGTGGGGGTTTGTATTATTTGATTTATACAACATGGCTACCACCTTGTAGATGCAAAATATTTTTTATTCTGAACAATACAAGAAATAAGACAATAAAATTGAAAACTTGAGCGTGCTTAACTATCTACCCCCCCAATGTCATTACTTTGTAGAGCCAACCGTTGCAGCAATTACAGCTGCAAGTCTCTTGGGATATGTCTCTATAAGCTTGGCACATCTAGCCACTGGGATTTTGCCCATTCTTCAAGGCAAAACTGCTTGAAGTTGGATGGGTTCCTGCTGGTGTACAACAATATTTAAGTCATACCACAGATTCTCAATTGGATTGAGGTCTGGGCTTTGACTAGGCCATTCCAAGACATTTAAATGTTTCCCCTTAAACCACCCGGGTGTTGCTTTATCAGTATGCTTATGATCATTGTCCTGCTGGAAGGTGAACCTCCATCCCAGTCTCAAATCTATAGAAGACTGAAACAGGTATCCCTCAAGAATTTCCCTGTAATTTCCCATCCATCATTCATTCAACTCTGACCAGTTTCCCAGTCCTGCCTGTGAAAAACATCCCCACAGCATGATGCTGCCACCACCATGCTTCACTGTGGGGATGGGGTTCTCGGGGTGATGAGAGGTGTTTGGTTTGTGCAAGACATAGCATTTCCTTGATTGCCAAAAAGCTCAATTTTAGTCTCATCTGACCAGAGTACCTTCTTCCATATGTTTGGGAAGTCTCCCACATGCCTTTTGGTGAAGAACAAACATGTTTGCTTATTTCTTTCTTTAAGCAATAGCTTTTTTTCTGGCCACTCTTCTGTAAAGCCCAGCTCTGTGGAGTGTACGGCTTAAAGTGGTCCTATGGACAGATACTCCAATCTCCGCTGTGGAGCTTTGCAGCTCCTTCAGGGTTATCTTTGGTCTCTTTGTTGCCTCTCTGATTAATGCCCCACTTGCCTGGTCCGTGAGTTTTGGTGGGCAGCCCTCTCTTGGCAGGTTTGTTGTGGTGCCATATTCTTTCCATTTTTTCATAATGGATTTAATGGTGCTCCATGGTATGTTCAAAGTTTCTGATATTTTTTTATAACCCAATCCTGATCTGTACTTCTCCACAACTTTGTCCCTGATCTGTTTGGATAGCTCCTTGGTCTTCATGGTGCCCCTTGCTTAGTGGTGTTGCAGACTCTAGGGCCTTTCAGAACGGGTGTATATATACTGAGATCATATCAAATCAAATCAAATCAAATTTATTTATATAGCCCTTCGTACATCAGCTGATATCTCAAAGTGCTGTACAGAAACCCAGCCTAAAACCCCAAACAGCAAGCAATGCAGGTGTAGAAGCACGGTGGCTAGGAAAAACTCCCTAGAAAGGCCAATACCTAGGAAGAAACCTAGAGAGGAACCAGGCTATGTGGGGTGGCCAGTCCTCTTCTGGCTGTGCCGGGTGGAGATTATAACAGAACATGGCCAAGATGTTCAAATGTTCATAAATGACCAGCATGGTCGAATAATAATAAGGCAGAACAGTTGAAACTGGAGCAGCAGCACAGTCAGGTGGAAGTTGAAACTGGAGCAGCAGCATGGCCAGGTGGACTGGGGACAGCAAGGAGTCATCATGTCAGGTAGTCCTGGGGCATGGTCCTAGGGCTCAGGTCCTCCGAGAGAGAGAAAGAAAGAGAGAAGGAGAGAATTAGAGAACGCACACTTAGATTCACACAGGACACCGAATAGGACAGGAGAAGTACTCCAGATATAACAAACTGACCCCAGCCCCCCGACACATAAACTACTGCAGCATAAATACTGGAGGCTGAGACAGGAGGGGTCAGGAGACACTGTGGCCCCATCCGAGGACACCCCCGGACAGGGCCAAACAGGAAGGATATAACCCCACCCACTTTGCCAAAGCACAGCCCCCACACCACTAGAGGGATATCTTCAACCACCAACTTACCATCCTGAGACAAGGCTGAGTATAGCCCACAAAGATCTCCGCCACGGCACAACCCAAGGGGGGGGGCGCCAACCCAGACAGGATGACCACAACAGTGAATCAACCCACTCAGGTGACGCACCCCCTCCAGGGACGGCATGAGAGAGCCCCAGCAAGCCAGTGACTCAGCCCCTGTAATAGGGTTAGAGGCAGAGAATCCCAGTGGAAAGAGGGGAACCGGCCAGGCAGAGACAGCAAGGGCGGTTCGTTGCTCCAGAGCCTTTCCGTTCACCTTCCCACTCCTGGGCCAGACTACACTCAATCATATGACCCACTGAAGAGATGAGTCTTCAGTAAAGACTTAAAGGTTGAGACCGAGTTTGCGTCTCTGACATGGGTAGGCAGACCGTTCCATAAAAATGGAGCTCTATAGGAGAAAGCCCTGCCTCCAGCTGTTTGCTTAGAAATTCTAGGGACAATTAGGAGGCCTGCGTCTTGTGACCGTAGCGTACGTGTAGGTATGTACGGCAGGACCAAATCAGAGAGATAGGTAGGAGCAAGCCCATGTAATGCTTTGTAGGTTAGCAGTAAAACCTTGAAATCAGCCCTTGCTTTGACAGGAAGCCAGTGTAGAGAGGCTAGCACTGGAGTAATATGATCAAATTTTTTGGTTCTAGTCAGGATTCTAGCAGCCGTATTTAGCACTAACTGAAGTTTATTTAGTGCTTTATCCGGGTAGCCGGAAAATAGAGCATTGCAGTAGTCTAACCTAGAAGTGACAAAAGCATGGATTAATTTTTCTGCATCATTTTTGGACAGAAAGTTTCTGATTTTTGCAATGTTACGTAGATGGAAAAAAGCTGTCCTTGAAATGGTCTTGATATGTTCTTCAAAAGAGAGATCAGGGTCCAGAGTAACGCCGAGGTCCTTCACAGTTTTATTTGAGACGACTGTACAACCATTAAGATTAATTGTCAGATTCAACAGAAGATCTCTTTGTTTCTTGGGACCTAGAACAAGCATCTCTGTTTTGTCCGAGTTTAATAGTAGAAAGTTTGCAGCCATCCACTTCCTTATGTCTGAAACACATGCTTCTAGCGAGGGCAATTTTGGGGCTTCACCATGTTTCATTGAAATGTACAGCTGTGTGTCATCCGCATAGCAGTGAAAGTTTACATTATGTTTTCGAATAACATCCCCAAGAGGTAAAATATATAGTGAAAACAATAGTGGTCCTAAAACGGAACCTTGAGGAACACCGAAATTTACAGTTGATTTGTCAGAGGACAAACCATTCACAGAGACAAACTGATATCTTTCCGACAGATAAGATCTAAACCAGGCCAGTACATGTCCGTGTAGACCAATTTGGGTTTCCAATCTCTCCAAAAGAATGTGGTGATCGATGGTATCAAAAGCAGCACTAAGGTCTAGGAGCACGAGGACAGATGCAGAGCCTCGGTCCGATGCCATTAAAATGTCATTTACCACCTTCACAAGTGCCGTCTCAGTGCTATGATGGGGTCTAAAACCAGACTGAAGCATTTCGTATACATTGTTTGTCTTCAGGAAGGCAGTGAGTTGCTGCGCAACAGCCTTCTCTAAAATTTTTGAGAGGAATGGAAGATTCGATATAGGCCGATAGTTTTTTATATTTTCTGGGTCAAGGTTTGGCTTTTTCAAGAGAGGCTTTATTACTGCCACTTTTAGTGAGTTTGGTACACATCCGGTGGATAGAGAGCCGTTTATTATGTTCAACATAGGAGGGCCAAGCACAGGAAGCAGCTCTTTCAGTAGTTTAGTTGGAATAGGGTCCAGTATGCAGCTTGAAGGTTTAGAGGCCATGATTATTTTTATCATTGTGTCAAGAGATATAGTACTAAAACACTTGAGCGTCTCTCTTGATCCTAGGTCCTGGAAGAGTTGTGCAGACTCAGGACAACTGAGGTTTGGAGGAATACGCAGGTTTAAAGAGGAGTCCGTAATTTGCTTTCTAATAATCATAATCTTTTCCTCAAAGAAGTTCATGAATTTATCACTGCTAAAGTGAAAGTCATCCTCTCTTGGGGAATGCTGCTTTTTAGTTAGCTTTGCGACAGTATTAAAAAGGAATTTCGGATTGTTCTTATTTTCCTCAATTAAGTTAGAAAAATAGGATGATCGAGCAGCAGTAAGGGCTCTACGGTACTGCACGGTACCGTCCTTCCAAGCTAGTCGGAAGACTTCCAGTTTGGTGTGGCGCCATTTCCGTTCCAATTTTCTGGAAGCTTGCTTCAGAGCTCGGGTATTTTCTGTGTACCAGGGAGCTAGTTTCTTATGAGACATTTTTTTAGTTTTTAGGGGTGCAACTGCATCTAGGGTATTGCGCAAGGTTAAATTGAGATCCTCAGTTAGGTGGTTAACTGATTTTTGTCCTCTGGCGTCCTTGGGTAGGCAGAGGGAGTCTGGAAGGGCATCAAGGAATCTTTGTGTTGTCTGTGAATTTATAGCACGACTTTTGATGTTCCTTGGTTGGGGTCTAAGCAGATTATTTGTTGCAATTGCAAACGTAATAAAATGGTGGTCCGATAGTCCAGGATTATGAGGATAAAACATTAAGATCCACCACATTTATTCCATGGGACAAAACTAGGTCCAGCGTATGACTGTGACAGTGAGTGGGTCCAGAGACATGTTGGACAAAACCCACTGAGTCGATGATGGCTCCGAAAGCCTTTTGGAGTGGGTCTGTGGACTTTTCCATGTGAATATTAAAGTCACCAAAGATTAGAATATTATCTGCTATGACTACAAGGTCCGATAGGAATTCAGGGAACTCAGTGAGAAACGCTGTATATGGCCCAGGAGGCCTGTAAACAGTAGCTATAAAAAGTGATTGAGTAGGCTGCATAGATTTCATGACTAGAAGCTCAAAAGACAAAAATGTCTTTTTTTTTTTTGTAAATTGAAATTTGCTATCGTAAATGTTAGCAACACCTCCACCTTTGCGGGATGCACGGGGGATATGGTCACTAGTGTAGCCAGGAGGTGAGGCCTCATTTAAAACAGTAAATTCATCAGGCTTAAGCCATGTTTCAGTCAGGCCAATCACATCAAGATTATGATCAGTGATTAGTTCATTGACTATAATTGCCTTTGAAGTAAGGGATCTAACATTAAGTAGCCCTATTTTGAGATGTGAGGTATCATGATCTCTTTCAGTAATGACAGGAATGGAGGTGGTCTTTATCCTAGTGAGATTGCTAAGGCGAACACCGCCATGTTTAGTTTTGCCCAACCTAGGTCGAGGCACAGACACGGTCTCAATGGTGATAGCTGAGCTGACTACACTGACTGTGCTAATGGCAGACTCCACTATGCTGGCAGGCTGGCTAACAGCCTGCTGCCTGGCCTGCACCCTATTTCATTGTGGAGCTAGAGGAGTTAGAGCCCTGTCTATGTTGGTAGATAAGATGAGAGCACCCCTCCAGCTAGGATGGAGTCCGTCACTCCTCAGCAGGTCAGGCTTGGTCCTGTTTGTGGGTGAGTCCCAGAAAGAGGGCCAATTATCTACAAATTCTAACTTTTGGGAGGGGCAGAAAACAGTTTTCAACCAGCGATTGAGTTGTGAGACTCTGCTGTAGAGCTCATCACTCCCCCTAACTGGGAGGGGGCCAGAGACAATTACTCGATGCCGACACATCTTTCTAGCTGATATGCACGCAGAAGCTATGTTGCGCTTGGTGATTTCTGACTGTTTCATCCTAACATCGTTGGTGCCGACGTGGATAACAATATCTCTATACTCTCTACACTCGCCAGTTTTAGCTTTAGCCAGCACCATCTTCAGATTAGCCTTAACGTCGGTAGCCCTGCCCCCGGGTAAACAGTGTATGATCGCTGGATGATTCGCTTTAAGTCTAATACTGCGGGTCAGATCATATGACAGATCATGTGATACTTAGATTGCACACAGGTGGACTTTATTTAACGAAATATGTGAACTCTGTGTCACGCCTTGGTCATTGTATTTTGTGTTTTCGTTATATATTTGGTCAGGCCAGGGTGTGACAGGGGTTTATGTTATTGTATTTCGTATTGGGGTTTGTAATATTTGGGATCGCGGCTGATTAGGGGTGTTGTATAGGCTTGGCTGCCTGAGGCGGTTCTCAATCAGCAGTCAGGTGATTCTCGTTGCCTCTGATTGGGAACCGTATTTAGGTAGCCTGAGTTTCGCTTTGTATTTCGTGGGTGATTGTTCCTGTCTCTGTGTAGTGTTCACCAGATAGGCTGTATTAGGTTTCACGTTCCGTTTGTTGTTTTTGTATTTATTAAGTATTTTCATGTATCGTCACTTTTTCCATTAAAGACATGAGTAACCACCACACTGCATTTCGGTCCGACTCTCTTTCAACAAATGAAGAACGCCGTTACACTCTGAAGGTAATTGGTTGCACCAGATCTTATTTAGGGGCTTCATAGCAAAGTAGGTGGATACATATGCACGCACCACTTTTCCTTTTAAAAATGTTTATATATTTTTGAAACAAGATATTTTTTTCATTTCACTTCTACAATTTGGAATATTTTGTGTGTGTCCATTACATGAAATCCAAATAAAATCCATTTAAATTACAGGTTGTAATGCAACAAAATAGGAAAGACGCCAAGGGGGTGAATACTTTTGCAAGGCACTGTATGTGGCTGTCTGTGTGTGTAGCAGCCAAGTTATTAAGAAGCCCAAAATAACACAAATTGCATGAATGTTTAAGAATACCTGATTGTACGCTGGGGGCCATGTGAATCTGATGAGGGAGACGATTGGACCAAGGAAGAGAGGGAAGTGCAGTACCATCTCACTCCTCCCTCCCTCCAGCCATCCGGCCCTTCTCATCCATCAAACAGATCAGGCTGGTGGGGGCCACCTGCAGTGTGGAGAGGTGAGGGGCTGGTGAGTAGAGGTATGGTGGCCATGAGCAGATGGTGAAGGAAGCTCAGGGAGGCTTGGCGCTCAGCCTGTCTGTAGGTGTTGTGGAGACCCTTGCCTTGATTAGCAGGAAGGGCATTTTGTCCACAAAATAGTTATTCCCTTTAATGGCTTTACTGTGTGCAGTTTCTCAGCAGCAAGCTTAATCTTTCCAGCCAGCACTGAGTGCCTGCTCAGAGACCTCACATACAGATTCAATGACACACACATACACTCATTCTGTACACACACGTGCATATGCATGTGCATGTACGTTATGCATACATACACACATGTAAGCATGTGTACACACAAACACATACAATCGTCGCAATCTCACATTTTTACACACTTCCACCCACTCACCCACGTTCTCAAACCCACATGCTCACGCATTCAGGCAATCAACCAGCTATATTATAGTGTGACATTTCTCTTCAAGGTTAGGAGAGTTTGTAGACAAATTAAGTGAAAGACCGACACAAAATCACCTCAGAGAGAGAGTTATTTCCAACAGGACAGTACCGGAGTGTTTGTTTCTCTGGCCTAGACCACCCCAGGCAGCAGGCGTGGTCAAGGATAGCAGGGTTTGGTACACAAATCGGGTTCTCGGTAGATCAGGGTCCTAACGGTCCAGGTCATACATGGTAAAACTAGGAACCCACACATTTTGCTACACCCGCAATAACATCTTCTAAATATGTGTATGTGACCAATAACATTTAATTTGATTTGATTTAATGAATGTATCCTTTTCCTGACTAATCAGATTGTCTTGAACAAAGTATGCATGGCCATCTCTGTGCATATTTCCTCTAGTGCTCATTTATCATATTACCGAAAGAAGAGCACATTATCATAATGAGACCTCACCACGCATGTTGCCATGGGTGTTGCCACACAATGTCGTTAAAAGAGAAGCAAGTAGCAAGTCGATGAACAAAATACACATTTCGAGTAAACACTCATTTTGGCTATCAGCAGAATTGCATAATGTGTCTCCATATTAGAAGAGGAAGTTGAGGAAGAGGAAGTTGAGGAAGAGGAAGTTGACACTTCGTTTGAAGTGGACGCAGCGAGGTGTCTGTCCTGCTGTGAGGAGCCTCAGTGTTTGTCATTCCGAAATGGACTGGGAAACACGTGTTAATCGCAGATATGCATCTTAATCGCACACAATTATCCCCAGGATCCAACGCTGCTATCTGATGTCAAAACAACAATGATCAGAAGACATATGGGCGACGTACCCGAGCCCAACCCCATTTACAGCTGTCAGTTTTTCAGGAAAGCAGGGAATCCAGGTTTTAGGACATACTGGAACACGAAACAGAGAG